>NW_022990391.1:324118-354118 GCF_902827175.1 Gymnodraco acuticeps
AACACAAGGGCCACAGGTGAACACAATCAGACAACTAGACACACCAGGGAAACTAACGACAGGAGGAAAAACACAGGGAAAGGACCAGACAATAAACCAGGAGAAAACATGACGGGGAGAACAGCAAAATACCCAAACCTAGACATAAAAACATGACATAACATGAATATCGTGACAGAACCCCCCCCCCTCAAGGGACGGATACTAGACGTCCCTAAACACCAAAAAAAAAACGTCCAGCAGGGTGGGTGGAGGGGGTCCGGAGAACGGGCCTTGACTGACAGCCCAGGGCACTCAAGAAATCTACCAGTTATGTGTGTGCGTGTGTACATGACTATGTGTGTGTGTTTCTACTCTCCATTCAAAGTCAACGATGTTTGTAAATAATTAATGCATCTTTTATCGAGTGCTGTTTTTGTTTTTATTCCTTCCTCTCCACTTTAGTCCCCTTGTCCGGATTTATCTTGAATAGGCACCTGTTAAGACAGAAGTACACTTACATTTAGTGTTTAATTACAAATTATGTGGATGATACAGCCATTAATTGTCTTTACAGTTATACAGCTTGAAGTCAAAGGGCAATGCTACTCTTAAATGTACTTTTCATGAACTGTTATGATCATATCTGTACATTTAAAGCATTGGTTTGAATAGAGTTGTGTTGTATAAAGTCGTAACTTGGCATCACTATCACACTGGACAGTATCGCAGCAGGTCTGTAAACAGGAGCAAGCGGTCACTTGAAGATCATTTGAATGTGGGTAGCTACGAGTGCCATCTTGAGAGGTTTGTGTGTAACTGGGGCAGATGAGGTGCGTGTCAGCAGCAGAGTGAGTGGTGTAAAAGCATCGTAGTTAACCGAAATAAGTTTTAATTTGTTTGTTCACTGCAATAATATCAGGTTCTGGTGCCCATCCCATTTCGGTGCAAGAAATAGTTGCGTCTTCCTCATCAGATTCCATTGTCATCAGGTTCTGACACTCACGCTAAGCCTCTACTTGGTGGTACAAGTACAAAATTCTAATTGTCTCTAACTGTGTCCTTTTGTGTCCTTCTATAGTCCATTTCCTGTTGTTTGTCTTGTCTTACCCCGGCTGATACTTCACTAAATCCACTGTTTTAATTGTTCCCTATATATGCCCTGTAAGGTGTCCTTGGGTGTTATGAAAGGCGCCCCCCAAAATAAAGGTATTATTATTATTATTATTATTATTATAATTATACTTGTGTGTTTCTCTGTTATAGACCACACACATACACTAAACCTGCTCCATGGCTGCATTACTGTGCTGTTGTGTTGATATTAATAAGTTAACTACCAAGAATCTTGTGTGTTCTTACCGACACCCCAAAGTGTAAGTCACTCCAAGTGAAACCTTCCCCTATACAGTCCTACCTGAATCCCTATTCAATAGGACTCCTTACAAACAATTCCTTTTTCCAAATAACTGAATTGGTTTTCGTTTGTTGTCGACAAAGGGCCCTCTTTCCGTCATTTTCATTGAGCTGAAGTAAACATACCACTGATTGGCTAAGAGTGAGTTTGGGCTTTTAGGGAGGAGCCAAAGCACACCAGAGGCCTGTACTACGAAGCAGGATTTTCGCTTAGCCGGCTAACTTCAGGGAAAACTCTGGCTTTCCGGTCCTACGACGCTGGTTCTCTTTTTAGCGGGCTAGATCTCCATGGTAACTTATGCTGTGCGGCTAACCTGCTCCGGAGCAGGTTAGGTTGCAGGCTAAGAGATCAACTCAGTGAAAGCACCGCCTGCTGACCAATCAGAGCTCAGTGTGCGGAGTTTAAAGCGATCAAGTCACAGGAGAAAGGAAATACAGAAAAACTGCCGTTGCAGGAAAGACGGCCGGCAAAAATCAACTGACTGTGTGAACGTGAACATTAATAGAATATCACCTCCATCTTCAGAGCAATTTGACTATTATAACATTAGTGTTAAGAAAGCTTACTTAAATATCTGCATACACTGAACAAAAATATAAATGCAACACTTTTGTTTTTGCTCCCATTTTTCATGAGATGAACTCAAAGATCTAAAACATTTTTTATATACACAAAATAACCATTTCTCTCAAATATTGTTCACAAATCTGAAAAAGTCTGTGATAGTGAGCACTTCTCCTTTTCCGAGATAATCCATCCCACCTTACAGGTGTGGCATATCAAGATGCTGATTAGACAGCATGATTATTGCACAGGTGTGCCTTAGGCTGGCCACAATAAAAGGCCACTCTGAAACGTGCAGTTTTGCTTTATTGGGGGGGTCCGAAAACCAGTCAGTATCTGGTGTGACCACCATTTGCCTCACGCAGTGCAACACATCTCCTTGGCATAGAGTTGATCAGGTTGTTGATTGTGGCCTGTGGAATGTTGGTCCACTCCTCTTCAATGGCTGTGCCAAGTTGCTGGATATTGGCAGGAACTGGAACACGCTGTCGTATACGCCGATCCAGAGCATCCCAAACATGCTCAATGGGTGACATGTCCGGTGAGTATGCTGGCCATGCAAGAACTGGGATGTTTTCAGCCTCCAGGAATTGTGTACAGATCCTTGCAACATGGGGCCGTGCATTATCATGCTGCAACATGAGGTGATGGTCGTGGATGAATGGCACAACAATGGGCCTCAGGATCTCGTCACGGTATCTCTGTGCATTCACAATGCCATCAATAAAATACACCTGTGTTCGTCGTCCATAACATACGCCTGCCCATACCATAACCCCACCACCACCATGGGCCACTCGATTCACAACATTGACATCAGAAAACCGCTCACCCACACGATGCCACACACGCTGTCTGCCATCTGCCCTGAACGTCCCTGAGACGGTTTCTGACAGTTTGTGCAGAAATTCTTTGGTTATGCAAACCCAGGGGCGTCGCCTGGACCTGGAAACATTCGGGGCTTAGCCCACAGTGGCGGCGCTACAGTCACATTTTCTACTGCAAGACTCCCCACACGCACATACACAATTGCGCCATCTGGTGTCACAAACGTGTGCCTGCATTAGCTTTGTTACGGCAATGGATTGTGGGAGATTCTCATAGCACGTGAGGATCTCTTGAGGGTAAGGTGCCTGTATTATCTCGATGGACAAAATTTATGTTTTTATTTTATAAGGACAATAACGTACTGTTGTGTTTGTTTAGCTTAATGTTAATTGTTTAATGCTCGCAGTCACAGCAACATGTCTTTTGTGTGATTGGCTATTTGTTTTATATGATTTATCAACGTGATCATCAATAGCTAATCTGAGCACCAGAACCCAGCTCACGCGTCCTTTTATGCTGTCCATTGAAATGCAGGTATGTGAGTTTTGTACACCAGTTTATTTAGGTTTAATGTTTCACATTGCTCCACATGATGCCTCGACTACAAGGGTCTTCCATGTTTCTACGCTTCTTCCTCTGTGTCACAGTTTCGGGAATATCAAGATCATTGCACAGGGCCTTGGTCTTGTCATAGACCTCATGTGCTTTCTCGTTACTTCGGTAACTTTTCAGTGTGTTCTCAACTGCTGTTTTGTAATCTACTGCCTGCACCAAGTCAATTGTTTCTTTCTGCAGGTATTTGTGCAGGCCCTGAGTGGTTGAGAGCAGTGTCTGGAACATGACAGCATGTAGATGGTACTGCATTTTCAAAGCTTGCTTTCCAGTCCCTTTGCTAGAGGGGCTGAAAGGCTCCCTAAAGTCTTGATCAAAGTAGGGAGGTTTTTGACATGCCCAGCGAACAAGTTGTTTGTTGTCTACCTCTAACTGTTTCTGAAATGTTTGCAATCTCTGATGGTGGACAAGAGATGTGGAGAAGAAAGAGTAGAGACACTCCAGGAGATCAACGCAGGTATGTGAGTTTTGTACACCAGTTTGTATAAGTTTAATGTTTCACATTGCTTGTGAAAAATATACTACCACTATACGATCACTGATGTTTTGTTGTTGACTGGACACTTATTTTGTAAAAGAGATAGCATGAGAGGATCTCTTAAGCAATGCAGCTCACGTGTCCTTTTTATATGCTGCCCATTGAAATGCAGGAAAGTAATCACCAGCTCTGAGTGATCTGTTGACGAGGGGACACTACACCGGAGTTACATAAGCAGAGATAGTGCTATTTTGAGGGAACTCACCTCCTCTGGGGTCCCCCAGGAAGATTTTTTTTAAATGTTGAAGTTAAAAGCATCAATCTTGTGCACTTTGAGAGCAACATCAAGAGATATGGATACATCTCTCAACACCCATATGTAAAAAACAATCTCAGAATCAGAAACGGGTTTATTATTTAAAAACACTTCATTTTCCAATTAAATCATAAACTGTCAAATTATTAGAAGTTGTTAGTAATCAGATTAAACAGAAAAAAGGGATGGAAGGAGGAAATAATAATCCCTCATCACTTGCTGTTTGCGGTTGAAATGATCTCTTTTGCTGGCCAAACATGCTGGATGGAAAGCAGTGATGTCTCACTTGCCTTGGCCCTCTATCTGCAGTCCCTAAATCAGTCATGTTACCCATTGACTCTTGTCTGTTCTGGTGTTCCTGTTCATTGTTGTCTCCATTGTCGTTCTTGTCTGTTGTATCTCCTTCTTGTGTGTCCCTTTCTCCTGTTCTCCTTTCTTCATCCTCTACTCTGTTTGGCTCATCTGTGATGACTGTGTAGGTAAACACAAGCAAGTATGTAAGTCAATCAGTTTCCAGCTCTGTCAAATAAATGAATTTCAAGATACACAAATGTGTCTTCATTAAAATGAGTGTCACCACACTGTCACAAAATGTAATACTAACCAATTGAAAATAGTTAAATTTAAATTTACATTTACATCTTGTAGATATCACTGTTAAGAGTAGTTATCTGCCAATAGGACAGAATCATTCCAACAAATGCAGTTTGAGTAATTCACTTAATACATTTACTTAAAACTTTAATATAGTCATTTTCACTTAATACTCTAATATAGTCATCTTTCTGCATTCAACACTAAGGAAAGCTGTACAATTTGACATGATAATGAGGAAAAAAGGCCTCCGACAATGCAGATCATTTTTTGATCATATCAATTTTAAGATGGGGGTCAAGGCTTAATATTTGGGAGCATAGTGTCCCTTGCCCCCTTTCAGGAGCCCCACTGGATTAGCTTTGATCTCAAATATTTGTATAAAAAGCTTGTTAGCTGGCTGTCCATCTCATAATGTTCACATAGAAACTAGCTGTCAATAGGAAATATCAATCAGAAGAATTATAATTTCATGCAAAAATCTGTCACAAAAAGAGGTTGCACATTTAAATGCAGGTGTTGTTATGGCAACGTCAGTGGCCAGACAGCCATATTTACTGCTGCAAATGCGTTCAAACATGCTGTCGACACGTAAAGCAGTGGCAACTATGCCACCATTTCAGCTGACTTTTTCTCAGAAATACTGTCACATAACATCCATATATTTCAGTGCTAGGTTGATGCTTAGCTAACTATGAAACACTTTAACTGACAGGACTCAGGATCAACTGTGTACTGTAAGGTAGCTTCTAGCTTCATGTCGAACAGTAAGTCAACATTTCCCAGAGAGCTTTCTTTGAAATCACCAAGTAACGCTAAAAAACACAACATTTAGATTGTATGACAAAGTGTTTATTTAATATATCTGGCTAGCTATAGCTACTTGCTAACGGTTTAGCTTACCCGCGCGATTCAAAGTAACGTCAACGTAGCTGTAATTTATGCTTTGCTTACATGTTCGCATAACTTGTAAGTTTACTGACATTTACATACCTTGTTCACCTGGCTCAGGTGGTGGCTCTGGGGTTGTTGTGTGAGCCACCACTTGAGAATTGCCGTCTTTTTTATTAAAAAAATGTCTAATGTCCATCTTCAGAATCTCCGCGGCCGCGGCTGAAAGTTTAAAGTTTAAACACCGTCACAGAGGAGAGGTACGTACCTGTCAGCCAATAAAACACGTTTATTTCCATGCAACTCTCTGATTGGTCTGGTGGTGTCTTGCCTCTGTTGCATTCACTGAACATGGGAAATTCACTGAACATGGGAAATTACATTACATTACATTACACGTGGTCTGCGGTTGTGAGGCCGGTTGGATGTACTGCCAAATTCTCTGAAACGCCTTTGGAGACGGCTTATGGTAGAGAAATGAACATTCAATTCACGGGGAACAGCTCTGGTGGACATTCCTGCTGTCAGCATGCCAATTGCACGCTCCCTCAAAACTTGCGACATCTGTGGCATTGTGCTGTGTGATAAAACTGAACATTTTAGAGTGGCCTTTTATTGTGGCCAGCCTAAGGCACACCTGTGCAATAATCATGCTGTCTAATCAGCATCTTGATATGCCACACCTGTGAGGTGGGATGGATTATCTCGGCAAAGGAGAAGTGCTCACTATCACAGATTTTTTCAGATTTGTGAACAATATTTGAGAGAAATGGTTATTTTGTGTATATAGAAAATGTTTTAGATCTTTGAGTTCATCTCATGAAAAATGGGAGCAAAAATAAAAGTGTTGCATTCATATTTTTGTTCAGTGTAAGTACACTGAGTGCAGACGTCGATGTGTCCCATTATCATTCACATCATATCACATCATCATCATCATCATATATCTCCTTATCTGAGTCAGCTGAGCCGTATCTGGCCGTGCAACACTCACAGTGTCACATACTGTATGCAGAAGTATTATTTTAAGCAACACATTAAGTTGTCGAAACACTCGAGTCAAATGTAACTAAAGTCAGATCGTGTCTTAGACGGGGCAGTGATATCATGAACCTGTTAATGTACGCATTCAAACACTTGTTCTGTTACCAGCTGTATTCACCTTGCAGGTGCAGCTCTGTGGCTTTGATCCTGGATAAAGTGTTTAAGTCATGGATGTTTAAAGTTTAACTTCTTCATTTTTGACTAGTATTAAAGTTGACTTTTCATTCAGGAAGTATGACGCTGCGCTGTCAGTGCGCTTGTCCATGTTTGTGATTGGTCGAATGCTCCAAATACCACCCCTTTCATGTGAACGCGCACCTAACTAGATAGGACACGGCTGGCTTGAGCGATCCACTTGATAACCAGCGTCGTAGTACAGTTTAGCGAGAGCGCGTATGTTTTGGATTAGGCCAACCGGCTAACTCAAACATATCCAGGTTAGGAAAATCCAGCTTCGTAGTACAGGCCTCTGGAGCACTTATCGTGTGTCAGGAATGTGCACAATCCTCTACTCTGTGGTTTAAGATGGAATGACTTAATAATCACAATTCAAGTCTTACCTCTGCAAGAACTCCCAGGGTAGCTCCCAGTTCTGAGCGATAACTGATGTTGAGGCAGTAATATGCTGCAAACATCAGCATCAGGGCGTCAACAACATTCAGGACACTGCCACTGACGATGGTCTGGTCCTCTGCTATCATGTAGTGTCCAGCTGTCAGGGGAGAACTCCCTTAAGGTATACAACAAAGGAAAAAGTCTCAAAAAAATAATAAATCCCAAAGATATTTGGTGCTGATTTTTTATTTATTTTTTTACTGGTGATCACGTGGCCAATTGTATTTTAGGAATTATCAGCTCCTGCAGCTTTCTTTTCTTTCTTAAAGTGGACCTATCATGCTATATTTGAATAATATATTTTAGGGCCATACCCAAAACATGTCTGTGAAGTTTTTTTTTCAAAATACCAAACAGATCATGCATTTGAGCCATGCCTCATTTCGCTCTATTTGCTCTTTTCCAGCCCTGTCTTCACAAGGGCTGATTCTGTGGCAAATGAGCTGCAGCTGACCACGCCCCCCTGCAAAGGAGGGGGGCGAGGCACGAGCGTCATGTTACCATGCTGTTACCATGCCACGGCACCCTCTCATTCCCCTGATAGGTGGAGAGTTGTCCATATAGGCGGAGCTCCTTGTTTCTGACGTCAGAGATAATTCAAATCTGTATCAGTCTGTATCAGATCCGTTGCAGCCCCGTTTTTAGAGATTTGGGTATGGAGGAAAAGAGAGAGGGTTGTGTTTTCTGACACTTGGTGAGTTCCCTGACACACCGGGGACACATATTCATGTATAAAAGACGTAAAAAAGTGCATTTTGCATGATAGGTCCCCTTTAAGTGTTTCCTAATGTTAACAGTGTAGAAAATGTCACATCATAAAGGGATAGTTTGGGTGTTTAAAGTGGGGTTGTATAAGGTACTTATCCATAGTCAGTGTATTACCTGGGGTGGTGGGAAGGGAGGTAATCAGCAGGAGTTGTAGTCTAGTCGCTAGGGCTGTGCGATTATGGCAAAAATCATAATCACGATTATTTGGGTCAATAATTGATATCACGATTATTTTGACGATTATTCATTGAACATCTATTGAACTTTAAAACAAATCATATTTTACCAATAAACAAGATCAACAAATATGTTGGAGCGCACTTCCAAAACCATACTAAACATATATTAATATGATAAATAAAAATAAATTAGACCAAAATAAATTAAATCAAATATGATGCAGTGCACTGTCACAACCTACTGAAAACTCCTTAACATATTAGCCAACATTTTGGTAAAACATATTCACCATATTCCACTCAGTTAAATGTTGAAGGCTGGCCCACCGTCATGGTCCAGAAGTAACAGGAAATAAATGTTGAACTACAATTTAAGACCAAATAAAAATGTTTTGGCCACCATGGCAAATGCTGGTAGGGCTGCTCATGTCATCTCTTAAAGATTTTTTGCAAGAAACACCAGCCTGTTGACATGGTCTGGTTTCAGAGATGAGCGCAGACAGGGGACGATATTGCCACCTGTACTGAAGACCCTCTCTGAAGAGGAACTTGTGGCAGTGCTGCCACATATGACACAGGAAAAAAAGAAAAGACTCTGAACCCTTTCTTTGCCATTATATAAAAATAGTGTTGCTACAAAAGTATAAATGAGGCTTACTAATAAGACAACTCAGATCTGAAGCTACTCAGGAATCTGCTGCCAAAGTGCAATAAAAAGACAACATTAATAGAATCAAACCCTTTTTTTGTTGCATTTTAGTAGAGTATAAAAATAAATGCCTTTAAAATAGGATGCAAGCAACACTAGTTTCTTAACCTGAATTGATAATAGACTATAATCAATTTAAGTTTGCATTCAAGTTCAAACAAACTAAAACTTACAGCTGATTAATCTAACTTGAGTTTTTATTATATCAAAAACCTGTTGAAATGCTTCTGTTATTTTTACTGCGCATCGGAAGCCTCCAGGAATGCTTCTTTCACAACTTCGCCGTCTTTGAAAGACTTCATGTGTTTCGCAAGAACGTGACTGACACGATAAGGTGCTCTGGTAGCAGCCTTGCTCTTGTTGTTGGGCCTGGTGAAAATGGACTGCTGTGCATTTAGCTGTCCTTTCAGGCCCCTCCCCTTTTGGAGCGTAGGGCAGAATCAGGAGGGAATTCCGTCTCGTAGCGTTTGTGCACTGTTTTGAAATGCCGCTCCTAAATTACCCTTCTTCGATAAAGCCACGCTCGCATTGCAGATGAGACAGATGGACTTTGAATTGGAATAGATACAAAAATAATCATCCTCCCACTCGGAGTGAAAATTATATATTTTGGGCTTTTTTGCTTCTGCCATAATTGCGGTATTGTGTGTGTGCGGACTGTCACTCCTGTTGACACAGACAAAGTCAGCGAAATAGTGCCCACTGCCCACCAGCCACGCCCCCACACATGGGGTGAGGCCGGCCAATCACAAAGCTTTGATGCGTTCAAGTGCATTATTCTGGCACAGGAAGATTATGTTACAGGACATTAACGATAAAACAGAATATTGTTGTTCTATTTTTAGACACATCTCGCGATCGACTGGGAATCTCCCCGCGACCCTTCTTTTTAATGAGTTGCTGCTCTTGTTCTGACATCTTCGCTCGCGCTGAATACTCACAACACATGTCACTCCCACGTGGCCGAGTGGGCTTTTAGGGAGGGGCGAAAGCGCACCCAGCAAAATAATCGTATTTTGTCAATTATGCTGTTTTCATAATCGTCGCAAACCATAATCGTAATCGCGATTAAAATACGATTAATCGCACAGCCCTACTAGTCGCCTATGACTATTAGAATTTAGACGAACAAAGGCATAGAAAAACCCTGAAATATGTACTGACACAAAGCTACAACCCTCGATTTTGTAAGTAGTAGTAGTAAATACATAGGTATATACAACATACAACAATACGCATAGTGCAATTAGCAGTACCAGTAATTAAATAACTGAATAAATAACTAAGCTGAATAAAGTGACATGTGAAAAGTATAATTATAGTGAAATGAAATGACAGTGTGTTCCTCACCACTGCTATCCGGTTACTCAGTCCTAGTGTCTTCTTGTGGGTCTGATTCCTCACCACGGCCACCTGGTTCCTCTGTCCTAGTGACTTTTGGGTCTGATTCAAGATTCAAGAAACGTTATTTATCCAGAGGGAGATGAAGGTGCAACAGTTGAATACAGGAGAAGAAATGTAGCCTACACTAAATATAAACTAAATAAACTAAATGTATTAACTAGGGCTGTCAAACCATTACATTTTTTAATCAGATTAATCACAGCTTAAAAAATAATTAATCATGATTAATCACCATTCAAACTATGTCCAAAATATGCCATTTATTTATGTATATTGTTGTGGGAATGGAAAGATAAATGAAAGAAGGCGGATATATCCATTTAACATACAGTATCTATGTTTATTATAACATTTTTCTGCGTGTCAAAATGAAAGACAACCCACACACCTATCAATCATCAAACCGTGGGGTCTTAATTCATTACGTGTTGATTTCTATCAACGGGGGAGTACTTCAGGAAAGTCGACAGAGGGGGGGGGGGGGGGGGGCGGCGGCGGCTAGTGGAGTACTTCGTGACCACAGAGTGTGAACGTTGTGATCACCTGTTTTAGCGCAGTTCTCCAGTGAATGGGGGGAGTCTCCCTCCGCCGCCGGTTGGCGTAGTTTTGGCACAATTCCGTTGTACAGACCAACGTTAACAGCAGCCCTGTCTGTGCACACGGAGACCGACTCTGTCGTCCGGTGATCTAACCGCCTTCTGGAAAAGCTTCACAAGTACGTCGGTACGCATTTCAGATTACGCACATAACCTGCGTACCAGTTATGTGCACCCCTGTACTACAGCAAAAGTATTCTCCGTCGGGACTTCCTGCAACAACACCACGCCGTTATCAAAGATGTTCTATTGAGAAGACGATCACTACGTGACAAAAGTTTTCAAAACCGTGGCTACTGAAATCAATCTTACTAACTGCTGTCTGTGCAATTTACTCTGCGCGAGTTGGCAGACTTTATTTTGCTTACTTTAACATCATTTTTCATGGTGGGGCTAAGCCATTTCTTGGTATGGGTGTAGCCCATAGACTGTATATATAAATGGACGTAGGGTCCGTGACGTCACCCATAGGATTCTGCAGAGTTGCCGTGAAGCCCTTAGTAGGCGGAGTCGGCCACTAACGGCTCGACAGTGACGCCAGAGTTCAACTCCCGCCTTCTCCAGCCTGCTCCAAATAAGGGCAAAGAGGCGGGACCTGCTGCCACCGAGCTGAAAGTTCCAGAGCTAGCTGAAGCTACCAAGCTAAGCTAACATGCTCCCAATCTGCACGCTGCCGTCGCATTTTACGTTTCTAAGGTAAGCGGACATGAAACTATTCAGCAAAACTATAAATAATAATCTAAGTTATTGAGCTTTTAGCATAATACTTCAGAATCTTAAAACCCCTTAACGTTTGTATGCAATTGTGCTAAATTCAACACTGGAATCAAGCAAATATTAATATGTTTGCATGACATTAGTTATTTATATTTTGATATCACTTAACTATACGTTTAATACATTTAAGTCAAGCTAAGGTACATGTGATGGTAGCTAGTTAGCGCTCTTACCTGTGAGGCCTCCTCCAAACAGCATAATAACCAGACTGTATCATTAAAACTAAGTACCAGTTATAGATCCTTGACTTTAGACAAACAATTCAAAAGACAAAATGTATTTAAAGACCAATCTTTATTTGAATGTGCCTCTTAACCTGAGATATTAGTTATACAGTAATAGTATTGACAATCTAACAAAACTGAGCAACTCAACATTCAACTTTATGTTTCATATTGTCTAAAGCATTTATTATTTTCATTTTCCCAATCTCATATTCAGTGTGGACGGATTGAGACAGTCTGGTGTCCAGAGAGCTGCTGAGACTTCAGGGAGAAACCTCCGTGTGATGGACGTCCTGTCTGTTGGTTTGGAGAGGACTGAGGGTCTTTCCTCTGCGAGGAGGACCAGGGCTGATGAAGGAGCCCATGCTGGGCAAAGCTGATACCAACTGCACAGGCCTAGTCGGTCACTTTATTTGACTAAATGTGTTTAATACATTTAATAGGTTTACACCTTCTGTCCATATGTGCTTTTGGTTCACATTTCAATAAATTGTATTTGTATTTGCACTCCTTTTGTCCATTATTCTTACTGAAAATGTTAGATTACACATTCACATCTGACTGAAGATTGGCCCCATTTATTTGTGACGTTGCAAAACAAGGTACATGTTGTGAAGCTCATAAAGTGAGGCAAATAGAAATAATCAGCTGATGGAGTGTAGATGTGGAAATAGCTGCATTCGATCAGCTGACTGTTTTACAATAAAAGTAGTTTCTTAGTGAATGTCCTGTACTGGTCTTAAAATCTCATAACATCAGCTTTTAATGTTCCTCTTGGATGTTCTTCTTGACCCTCAGAGAAGGAGAAAATTAACACTTCAACAGTATTATCCCACTTAACACTTGTCTATTTCATTGTAACCTTTATATATACAGTCTATGATTTTAACTTGGAGGCTACGATTACAATCGTTAGCACCGATGTAGCTACCACTAGCTTACATGCTAACCCAAGCCTTACCATTCATTACGTAGCTGATTAAATCATTAACACATAAATAAAGCACTAGAATTTCACTGACCGCAAAACCGCATTCATGCACCGTCTGTTTTAACCGCAGAGCGAGTCACAATAGTCCGATATATAAGCATGAAGAACAAACAACCACGGCCGGCTACAAGTTGTGTTTCCTGGATGAGCTGAGCAGGCAGAGTCCCTGTAGCTAGCTTCACGGAGCAGCTAGCAGAGAGACAAGAAGCTAACAGCGGCAGGCACTTGACAGAGCCGTCACTCAATGTGACCACGCCCTAATTTATGCACAAACTTTAAGACCTAATATAAATAAAAGGGTCGCGTTAGAAAACAATTCACTCACAGATCCATAATCATGAAGGTGGAATTTAACTATATCGATAATAAAATGTATGGAGCCAGGGGTAGAAACATGTTTTTTTCTGCTGTAAAGTTGGGCATTTTAACATGGGGGTCTATGGAAATTGCTCCTTTCTGCAGCCATCGCCTATCGGCCAATATATGAACTGCAGTGTGTGGCACTTCCGTATTGGCTTCCCGGCTCTACCCCACAGTTTGCCGCTTGGTGTAGCCTACCCCAGCCATACCCTGGCGCTGCCACTGGTGGCACGTATGGGGCGGGCCATTCTGCACATGCGTTAAATGCGTTAAATATTTTAACGCAATTAATTCAAAAAATTAATTACCGCCGTTAACGCGATAATTTTGACAGCACTAGTATTAACACATTTACAGTAAATACGTAGGTATATACAATATACAACAATTGACAGTAATAAAATAACTAAATAACTAAGCTGAATAGTGAATAAAGTGACATGTGAAAAGTAAAATGACAGTGAAATCAAATGACAGTGCGTTCCTCACCACTGCTATCTGTTTCCTCTGTCCTGGTGTCTTTTGGGTCTCCTCACTACTGACGTCTGCCTCTCGGCATGGGCCCTCTCTCCTTATTTCATCTGCCTCAGTCACCACTGCTATCTGGCTCCTCCTCCTCTTGACTTGTGGTTCTGCAGGCTTTGTTCGACCTAGAAATTTCAACAATGCTCCTGTAAAATATATTGTTATAGTATTATGTGTCAACATTAAAATAACATACATTGGAGAGCAAAATGTGAAATTCCATTGACTGTAGGCTACATATTATACACACAATTGTCAGCAGGGGCAATAACAACTACAATTTGAACTAACTTGAATGCATTACTCCACAACACATAGCCTAACTAATGTTAGCCTACATAGTTACTAACATCAGAAGACATAGACTAACTGTGGTTATATTACTTAACTAGCTAGCTACAGCAACAGACAATAATTTCATTCATCTTCACCAGTCACAAAATGTCCGATAGCCGCAATGCTAATTTCCGCTATGTTAAACTGCATTGACTTATGCTAAATATAGTAGCGATCTAAAAGTCCGCTATTTTTGGATGTTTTGGGTCGACTTCAGTTGACTGTAACATCGAAAATCTTACCAAATTGGATGTTCACAAAGCTGCGGACCGGTTATACACTGCATAATATAACAAAGGAACTAACATAGCTAATTTAGCTGTTGTAGTGCCGAGAGACGGGACCTACGGATTAAGCAACAGTATTTTCCTCTCGTTTCTTTTAAATGTTCCGTTTAGAAGCACCTGATGAATGCTTTCTCTTTGACAGCGCCATAATCCCATTATCAACAGACAGAGGCAACGCACTTGCATTTGAATCTGCCAATCAGATCAATCTATTGCTGCAGAGGGGGGGCCTCCCCAAAATCGGTGAGATTGATTGGTTTTATGATCACTGGCACGTAATGTGTCCAATGAGAATGTTAACACGTTTTTTGTTTAGTGAAGACGGATGCCAGTTTTGGATAGCGGAAAGCTACATTACCAATCCCCCAGGAAGTGCTCCGGACTATGTGCCCAACATTCGTTGTGTCTGTCACTACCCGATCCGCATCCCTACCCGATCCGCATTGCACATGTGCGAGATGGTCCGCCATATTGGACAACTACATACTCCCTATACCCACGCACGTTCAGCAAATGTGTGGCCATAGCGCTTCAGCTACTGCGCGACCATGGCATGAGGGTGTTCTTTTATCTAGATAACCTCATAGTCATGGCCAGGTCCAGGGAATGGGCAAAGTTTCACACAGCCCAATTGATCCTACACCTTACCAAGTTGGGTTTTGCGGTCAATTGGAAGAAGAGCTGCCCCATACCTCACCAGCAGGTAGAATATCTGGGGGTTTTGCTCGATGCAGGCAGACTGCGTGCCACTCTGACAGAAAGCAGACAGGCATCCCTGCTTCAGGTAGTTTGCAGACTGCGTCAGGGGGCGACGGTGACAGCTTTGACCATCATGCAGACTTTAGGTCTCATGGCGGCTGCTCACCTCGTGGTGCCACTCGGATTATTGCATACAGGTGGTTTATCGGCCTTCGTTTAGATCCCAAGAGGCACAAACGACGTCTGGTGACCATCCCCCCCTCAGTGGAGGGCAACCTCCGATTCTGGGGGTCCCCAGAGTATCTTCGGAGGGGGACTCCATTGGGGCGAGGTGATGTCACCTCCTACATCACGGTCTTCACAGACGCATCCGTGACAGGATGGGGGGAACCTGCCTAGAGAAAGCTGTAGGTGGTGGCTGGCCTCTGACAGAGGCTCGGCACAGCAACCTCCTGGAGCTGCAGGCAGTGATGTTGGTCCTACAGCACTTCAAACCCTTAATACAGGGCAAACATGTGCTAGTGATGAGTGACAACCGCACCACAGTGGCGTACATCAACAGGCAGGGCGGAGTCCGCTCCGTAGCCTTGTTGACCGCAGCAGAGAACCTGTGGTTGTGGGCTTCACAGAATGTGTTGTCTCTAAGGGCCCTGCACATCCCGGGGCGGGAGAACGGGGGGGACGACCTCATGTCAAGATGCGTGCCCCTGCCAGACGAGTGGAGGCTTCACCCGGAGATGGTGAAGCAGATCTGGACTCAGTTCGGGAGAGCAGAGGCGGACCTGTTCGCCGATCGGCGCAACAGCCACTGTGCCCTGTGATTCTCCCTGGCCCGGTAGGACAATCCGCCCTTGGGGGTGGACGCATTTGCACACAAGCCATGGCCAAGAAAGCTGCTTTCCACCGCTGCATCTCATTCCCCCCCTCCTGGAGAGGGTGAGACGGGAATGTCTGTCAGTCATCCTAGTGGCCCCAGGTTGCTGCTTGACGCCGTGGTACGCGGAGATGACACAGATGATGGTGGGCCAGCCCTGGACGATTCCTCAGATCTGGGGGGCGCTGTCTCAGGAAGCAGGGGCAATAGGGGCGTTACCCACTCTGGGCCAACCTCTCCAGGCTTGGCTCCTGAGAGGGACAGGCTGAGACAGGTGGGGCTATCTGACAACGTTATTCAGACTATCCAAGCAGCAGGAGCAGGATCCACCACAGCCTGTTACAGGCCGAAGTGGGCGGGATTCCAGCGATGGTGTGAAGAAAGGAGTCTAGAGCCTCTATCGTGTACGTTGGGCTCTATTCTGTCCTACTTACAGATACTGGTGGGCAGGGGGCTGGCTCATTCCACAATTAAGGAGCAGCCATCTCATCCTGCCATGAGGGATTTGGAGGCAGGTCAGCCTTCAATCAGCCGCTTATGTCGCGGTTTTTGCAGGGCGTCAGGAGGCAGCGCCCAGTAGTGCACGCCTCCTCCCTGCAATGGGACCTGCCGTTGGTGCTCGAGGCTCTGGGATCCGGGGTGACCGTAGCGGGGCTTTATTCTTCCACCCCATATGGGAGGCTAAATTGCACCTCCTCTGCCCGGTGCGTGCGCTGGCATGTTATGTAGAGCGCACGACTGCCATTAGGCGCACTGAGCAGCTGTTTGTGTGCTTTGGGGATGGTGTGGCTGGAAAAGGCACCTGACAGGATGGCTCTGCGAGTGCATTACACATGCCTATGGACGGGCGGGAAGAGCCCTCCCCAGTGGCTGTGTCAACAGCCTTATTCAACGGCGTGAGTGTGGAGGATACAGTATATGCACGGCGGCGTCTTGGTCTACGCCAGGCCCCTTGGACATGTCTGGCTCCTTCTCGTGGTCTGTGCTTGCCGGGGCAACACATGACTGGTGAGAGGGGGGGGGGGGGGGGGGCTGTGGGTCAGTAGGTGGCTGACCCCTCCAAGGGATAGAGTGCACTTATGTTTTTCCCATGCTCCTTAGGGACCTGGGGAACATGATGCGCAGTAAGCTCCATACAGAGTCTTCCACACTCTACACGAGGTAAACGTGTGTGAGTGTGCCTTATCCAAGCTGCGGACCCGACTTCTCCACGGTCACAACCAGATGGGAGGAAGTGGGGGTGCGGTGGTGGCTGTTAACCAAAGGCCGGTCAGGGGCAGTGTGATGGGTCGATGTTGTTGGACGACAGGGCGTTTATACATCGGGGCTCCACCCACTGTACCCATAGAGTCCAGTAGATGGCGGAGCCTGTGTGATATATAATGGGGGGTTACGTATAGGGTTGGGTACCGAGAACCGGTTCCGGTTCGGAACCGGTTCCAACATTTCGATTCCAACGGCATCATTTAGAAATGTGAATTTCGGTTCCGCTTTTCGATGCCTGAGGAAATGTTTCTCGCCGCTCTCCGTAGCCTACTGTATGAATGCGGCGGGGCGGGAAATGTAGCGTTGTACCTACACTTCCTACAGCGTAACCTGAGACCAGAGCCGGCCCGTTGCACTGGCGTTATAGATGTTCGCCTAGGGCGCCAGATCTGGGAGGCGCTGCGCTGACAGCTCTGGGAGGGAAAACAATGTTTTGACCGTTGGTGCTCATCCTAATGTTCGGCCTTGATGTAACAACATTCATAATTAAGTAAATGTAACACCCTTTTCACCCCGGTTACACGTTTCATTCGCCCTGTATGATGGGCGCTGCAAGTGATGAAAATGGGGGATGTTGGCTTATCTGGCGCCCGCAGCTCACAGCCAAAGTGCGAGTGAGGAGGGAGAAAGGGAGGGTGCACTGGAACCGGCGCTGTTGTTATTAGCATCTGGTGCTAGCTGCTCTAACGGAAGAAGAAGATGTTTCTACAATCATGTGGAGGGAGAGTCCTCTCCAGTCAGACTGAGAGGCTGATAACTACAGCTCAGTGAGGTAAAGAACTCTGAGTGTTTAGATAGTTTACTTTAGTCTAAGTTATCTCAGTGGGTCTCAAACGTTGATCACAATTTATGTAAACACATATTTTCAAGGCACTCCTTTATAATTATTGGGATAAAACAGGTTTGAAATCATTCCAATGTATACTATAGGACAGTAAACCAGACATATCGTTTTAAACTGGAGAGATAAAAAAATATGCATAAATAAAATAGTAAAATAAGATATGAATGAACAACAAAAATAAAATACGTTACATGTATTTGTTATTGGCTATGGGTTATTGGTTATGTTCACATACTTATGTAATTATTCAAATGTAAACCGATCTTTTTCATATGGGTGTTTAGAGTTGTACCCCCTAGATCTAGTCTCTAGTAATTCTTCTTAAAGTGCACCAGATTGAAGCATTTTGCTTTAAAATGTTCAAAATGTCTTCCTGGTATGCCTGAGAAAGCAGATATGCTTGTTTTTCTCAAGCGGCAAACTCTGGGGAAGAGCCGGGACGCCAATACGGAAGTGCCACACACTGCAGTTCATATATTGGCCGATAGGCGATGGCTGCAGAAAGGAGCAATTTCCATAGACCCCCATGTTAAAATGCCCAATTTTACAGCAGAAAAAAACATGTTTCTACCCCTGGCTCCATACAATTTAATTATCGATATAGTTAGATTCCACCTTCATGATTATGGATCTGTGAGTGAATTGTTTTCTAACACGACCCTTTTATTTATATTAGGTCTTAAGGTTTTTGCATAAATTAGGGCGTGGTCACTTTGATGGACACGTACATGCCTCACTGTCAGCTAACAGCAACTTCTCCACTCTGCTAGGCTACAACTATAGAGGCTACAACGTTAGTTAGTCGTAGTTACTGTACTTGACCCTTTAGCTTTAGCCGTGTTCGTGGTGATTGTGGGAATATTGTTACAAATACCAGACAATTAAAATGTCGTGCTGTGCGCTTGAATGTACTAACAGAACTTCCAAGAAGTCTACTCTCAGCTTTTTTCGGTGAGTAAAATGATAATATTATACATGTTAACCCCGTTAGCAGGTGTTTGTGTGCTTGTTAGCTTAGCTTGTTATGTAGCTTATTAGCCAGCTAAGGACGTAACCCTTTATACATGTGTGTATATATATATATATACAGTTTAGTTTATGATTCAGCCTTGGGTAAGACTTTTATAGTCTATGGCTATGACGCCCATAATGCTAAATGGGAGCAAATGTTAAAAGGGGACCCAATTATCCCGGTGGTGGCCGCCGAAGCTAACCGGAGCCGTAGCTAACCGGAGCCGTAGCTAGCCCTTTGCGGCTCCGTTAGCTTCGGCCAGCGGCGGAGCCCGGCGTTATAACTGGAGATCAAGGAATGCAGCGAAACGCGGACTTGGTTCGCCTGCAGCCTTCTATAGTATTAGTTAAATAAATGATGTTGAACAAGGCTTATTAAGCTGAACATCGCCACAATTGTTCTGCTATGTATCGGTACTTATTTTATTTTCTTAACGTGTGAATGACAAGCATTAAGAATAACAACAAATAGCTATTTATCTTGCATATTGTCTCGTTTGATTATGAATGTAACGTTTATATAGTGGAACTACACTGTTGTATCAAAACCAAAGTGCCACGCAGTAACTTGGTAGGCCCATGCATGTATTTCAGCAGGAAATGTGCAACCTAGATTACATTTACCAACACAGACTATATAGAAATATCTGTAAAAGTTGTTCATCCGTTATTAAGTGAATATGTCATTAACCCTCCTGTTGTCTTTGGGTCGGTTTTCATGTATTTTTTAATAAAGGTTTCCTTTAGGTGATCCAGACAGGCTGGACCAGTGGGTGCTGAACATCCGGAGAAATAAATGGACCCCCAACGTTTCTTCTCGCCTGTGCAGTGAACACTTTGAGAGTCATCACTTCAGCACGGACTCATGGGTACAGATACTTTAAAAAAAAAAAAAAACTTGGTTCCATTTGTGAGTGTAAATTGTTGTTACTAATTAAATACATGTTATACATCATACAATACTACATAATTGTTTTGGCACAGGGCGGGACCTGCTGCCAACGAGCGTGACGTTCCAGACCTAGCTCAGGCTAAGAAGCTAAGCTAACATGCTCTCAGTATTAAGCTAACAACCTATGCTAACAACACAGTCTATGCTAACATAAACTGGCTCTGCTAGTTTACAAAGTTTAGTTACAAATGACATTTATATTTGAAAAACGGTGAAGCACTTAAAAAACAATTGTATAGTGTAGGTTCAAGAACATTTAAATCAAAAGGACAAGTTTTGTAAAGTTACAAGGTATCTTACCTTCAGAATATGCCGGAAACGAGGAGCAGTGACCGCAAGCTGGGTTGTTAGCATTAGTGATGGGTCGTTCGCGAACGATTCGTTCTTTTTGAACGAATCTTTGAAGTGAACGAGATGAACTGATTCCTCCCACAAAACAATTCGTTTGTTTGAGTCGCCGCCTTCCGCCAAAAGCTAAAGAGAAGCTGTTCGCGAACGACGCACTTAAAGAACTGGCGGAAACCGTTCAGAACTGTTTCCTACAGTTCAGAACTGTTTCCTACAGTTCAGAACTGTTTCCTACAGTTCTTCTATCTTATATCCCTTTCTTTCAAGAGGAGGGTCCCGTTAGGGCCCCTCCGAAATACTGGATGTTCCATCTACACAGAGTTGGACTCAGTTAGACAACTACCACAAATACAATGAAGTACTTTACTGTTGGACTCAGTACTAGTTGGAATTATACCACAAGTAGGCTACTATGAAGTTATTTTACTGTGTACTTTCAGTTATTCTCTGTCAAACTCCTGTGGCAGAAAATCATTTGATCTCTCATCAAATATAGCAGAAAATATGCAGTTTGACAGAGGATTAAAACTGTAATCAGAGCCCTCTCATCTGAGCTCCGTTACACACACACAGGAGCGGGACATCCTCCTCAACCTGTCCGCCATAAAAGCTTCAGAGGGCGGATAGCTGGGCTCCGTAGCATCCAGCTAGCTTAGCCGCTAGCTTAGCGATAAATACACACAGCGTTGTATTCTCCTCCCCCTGTCAGCCCTAAAAGCTTCAGAGGGCGGATACCTGAGCTCCATAGCGTCCCGCTAATGTGAAACACACACACACAGCGTTAGCGGGACATTCTCCTCCCCCTGTCGGCTCTAAAAGCTTCAGAGGGCGGATAGCTGGGGTCCGTAGCATCCCACTAGCTTAGCCGCTAGCTAAAGGTAAACATAGATGGGTACATAGAATACATGCAGGCACACATTTATGAGATTTAACAATGGCCAATTATATTTCTTAAATAATATGTAGCCTATTCCCAGAGCATAATTATAGGGCAACAAGGTGAGGTGTAAAATGTGTTTTAATATCATACATTTTACGCCAGAAAACTTCTTGTACGGACTTCGGCAGTAGTGAAGACTCACTGAACGAATTAAGTACAAAGACGAATCGTTCGCGAACGTGCAAATCACCAGAAGTCGTTCGCGAACCGGTGAACGAATCAGTGAACGAATCTTTAAAGTGAACTGAATCAAAAGATTTGTGTCCCCGAAGGGAATCTAAATGCCCATCACTAGTTAGCATAGACTGTGTTGTTAGCATAGGTTGTTAGCTTAATACTGAGAGCATGTTAGCTTAGCTTCTTAGCCTGAGCTAGGTCTGGAACGTCACACTCGTTGTTAGCAGGTCCCGCCCTGTCCCGCCTCGGCTCCGCCTCAGCACCGCCTCTTTGCCCTTATTTGGAGCAGGCGGGAGAAGGCGGGAGTTAGATTCTGACGTCACTGTCGAGCCGTTAGTAGCCGACTCCGCCTACTAAGGGCTTCACGGCAACTCTGCAGAATCCTATGGGTGACGTCACGGACCCTACGTCCATTTATATATACAGTCTATGGTTTTTCTCAACAAGAACATAATAATTTTTTTTACCCTGCCCCTCAAAGAATCGGAATTGAGAACCGTTAAGAACCGGAATCGAAAAGTAGAATCGGAATCGGTATCAGAATCGTGGAAATTCAAACGATACCCAACCAAATTACGTATTGTAACCCTAGTTATACAAGCACAGGCGGAGCCCTCTACCTGGGGGCCCTGTCTTTCTTATGCCGCTCGCTGAAGAGGGTGTATGACAGTCGGGAGGCGTAGCCGCGTTATATACTGTGAGCCTGCGCGCGCATTCAGGTAGGCTCGCCCCGATTGGCCGGCTACGCTTATGCAACTCAGTAGGTGAATGCCTGCATAGCATTATAGAGAGTAGTACCCATAGAGTCCAGTAGAGGGCTCCACCTGTGCTTATATAACTAGGGTTACAATACGTAACCCCCCGTTTCACTTCCTTTTTATTTCAATTCCAACTTTGGTCCTGAAGAATATGTTTCTCTGTTGTCCACGTTCATAAAGCATAAAGCAACAGCATCAGAGCACGGTGCAGAGTCTCTAGATGAGTTTACAGTAGTCCCTCGTTCTTATTAAACATCCATGTTGTAGTCCGCTGTATAGAAAACTGTAGTTTCCATAGTTTCCCCACAGCAGCAGACGCACATTCATGACGTCCGCTGGCGCATCATAAACACGTCGGATAGTGAAAGTGCAGTCGATTCTCTAAAGTACCGCAGTCTCTTCTCCTAAGTCCTTTTGGATTCTCCTATCCACTATCCCTTAACCCCGTGACGTTTCACTCAGAGGTAAAGGGATAGACGATAGAGATAGACGTTAGGAGCTGATTTTTGGACTATTCGACCGCAACCCAGTTCTTATTGTACATCCATGTACATTACCCATGATCCTCAGCCACTGTCAGCCGGAAGTGACACGTTCGATTACTGTTTTGGGCTGTCTGCCATGGATGGGCTGCATTCCACTCCAAATAGCCGGTCACAAGTGGTAATTACTGAATTTTGGCATATTGAAATTCCCTTGATTTCCAAGACCCTTATGAGTCAGTAAAGATGTCGTAAGGCAGCCTGACTGAGGGAGCGTGTTCTTGTTAGGTATGGGGTCTTACTTGAATGATGAAAATACATCATTAGATGCTCCTGAACACATCATCAGTGATGTTACCAGGGGTCATCACGTGTTTCATGTATTTTAACATCACACACCCTCGCTGTTGTAGCATTGCTGAACAGCTGTGCTGTGTATGATTTCTCAACATGTCAAAAAACAAAGATTGTATTTTCTTCTATTTTAAATCAGATCAACTAACACATGTTCTCAGTGTTGAGTTAGTTCTTTTAATGGGAATTGGTGACAGTAACGTAAGAAAATAAAGAATATTGCGAGCATTACGGTTTAGTATTATTTATATATAGACTGATTTGACATGCTCCTGGGGGTATACACAGCAAGCTCATCAGAGCCAGGGTTTCTTTGACCAAACTTGACAAAGAGAAAGACCCTAAGAAGAGATAACTGTGATGATCATGCTGTCCTCCTCGGAATCTGTGCAAGTTCTCATGAAGCGGGGAGTTTAAAATATTTCTGGACTCTTCTAGTATAAGGGATTGATCGCCGCCTTATATGCCTTATAATAATATGAAAAAGGCCAGTTTGCTGCAATACTAATCGTGTAAATTCATGAGTAATATATTGAATTCGCCACTTAAAACAATCCTGTGTATTTTCTCATTTGACAACCGGAGGAAATCTTTGGTTTCGGGAAAATCAAATCAAAGCAATACCAGCGTTTTTAAACAGACGTTTAGCATTTTAGAGTCATTATGGGAACATTAGATGACTGTAGATACTGTATATAACATAAATATGATTAAACAAATGTAGAAGAAAATAAGAAAATGTAATGTTAACGTTTTTATAGATTAGCTAAAACTTTATGTGGAGTAAAAAACAGGAAGGAACAGGTCATTTGTCAACCTGTGAACAATAAACTGTTTGTATAATAATGTTACCACTAACTCTGCTTTTCTCTCTGATATCTGAGCTCTCGGATTGGTCACCTGACTGATGGTCTGACTGCTGCTTCCTGTTATCGATGTCGTCATATCCTGTGATGTCAGCAAGTACGTTGGTGAGTAATAATGTCGTTATAAATGATAAAACCAATCAAAATCAAAACCAAGATTTTGGTAGAGTTAGTTGTACATTTTCAATAAATCCAACGCCTTTTTCTCCACATTTGTTCATCAATACAATTTCAATGATATTAACAGTGTTAACAGTATTTAAAAATGTATTATTTATAAATCTATCGACTGTAATAAAAGTAGATACACAGTTGAATAGCAAAAACACTATTAAATACACACACATACACAATATTGTATTATTGTTGTTCTATTGTGTGTGTGTGTGTGTGTGTGTGTGTGTGTGTGTGTGTGTGTGTGTGTGTGTGTGTGTGTGTGTGTGTGTGTGTGTGTGTGTGTGTGTGTGTGTGTGTGTGTGTGTGTGTGCGCCTGTGTGCAACCACAAGTACGCTTGTGGGTGTGTGTATATGGATAAGAAATGCTATCTTAACCAACTCTTTCCACAGTGAGGTCACCGAAACACACAAGCCCAGTGTGTGTGTGTGTGTGTGTGTGTGTGTGTGTGTGTGTGTGTGTGTGTGTGTGTGTGTGTGTGTGTGTGTGTGTGTGTGTGTGTAGTGGAATAAAGTAACCCACAGTCAGGCTCACAGTCTGGTTCCCATGGTAGTTGTAGATGTGGTGCAGCGTAGGTGATGTGTGTGTGTGTGTGTGTGCGTGTGCGTGTGTGTGTGTGTCAGAGAGAGGTGCCAGTATTATCAGCAGAGCAGTAGGAAGGTTATGCTACACTAACAGGAATGTTTCTCATCAGTCCTGACACAGTCCAGCTGTCTCTCTCTCTCTCTCTCTCTCTCTCTCTCTCTCTCTCTCTCTCTCTCTCTCTCTCTCAGACACACACACAAACACACACACTTTGTTAGTTCACATAATGTTAAACTTTTTTTCTCATTTGCTTCACTGCATTTTACACGTTTCAAATGTAGATGTTTTGTTACAGGAAAATACTGAAATATTCCTAAAGAATACAAAATGGAAACCCTGAACTGGATATTTCACGATGGTCTGCCTCCTCTGAGTTAGTTCAGTGTTGTGTCTTCTCCAAATACATGTTATTATCTCCTTAGTCAGCACCTTTGTACACCTCATGGTGTAAGACATATGTTTCCCCCCACATATTCTGTCTGTCTTAACTGTGAAACAAGTGATCAATACCCATCAGGAATAACTGGCTCCATGTCACAGAGTGGAGCAAGCCTTTCTGACAGCCTGGGGGAAAACTCAACTAACCAGAGTGCTGCAGGGTTGAAAACATCTGATCCTATCCTTTAACATTCTTATTATTTTAGGTAAATGATTTGAGTTTAAATATGGATATGTATGGCTTTTGTATTTGTGGCCAGCTAACTCAACAGGTCAATGTTAACTGAGGGGGCCAACATGCCATGCAGCAATTTATCTTGAGTTCCAAGTTAGATTTATTTTCGTACAGATGTATTTCTGTGTGCTTACCAGTGAAGGAAACATATCTGTGTTTACACAAATCAGCGGGTGCATATATAAATCCACTGTTAAGTTTGATCATTTAACTAGCATGATGAATTAGCAGGTTTAAATGGGCAGTGAACACATTCTCCCAATTGTGGACTTTTAGCACATTAACCATGTCTAATTAGCCAAATTGAGAACATAATAACATATATTTGATTGTCCTTTACAGATCATTCTGTTCAGCGGGTTAGGGAAGACGCTTTGTTAAGTGTGTGCATGTGTGTGTCCGGCTGGGCTGGCGGTGGGCTGGGGTACACTTACCTGTTTTAGATCCATGAAGATGATGGCATCCATCAAACCAAACACAGGAAACTGATTTGGCCTAACAGCGTAATCACTGGCGCCAGACGTGGCACGGAGGGCAGCGTCTGTCTCTGAGGGTGGAGCCTCCAGTCAGCTGGCAAAGAAAATATAGAGACAAAAAAAGAAACAAAATAATGTATTGAGTTTGTTTCTCCTTTAAGCCCTCCTGCATTCATAGGATGCTTAGGTATGCTTAGGTATGACCGGCCATGATGTAAACACATTTTCATTCAGAGGAAGCCATACATCTAAGCAGAGCCTACAGGATTAGATATAAAGTATAAACGTATATAATATTTTCACAGGGCTGATTGGAATTCCTCAACCCTGTAGATTTATAAAGTTGAATTAAAAACAATAAAACAATGGCAACATTATTTCTCTGACGTTTTGTCTGCTCCCTATATTCATTGCTAAAATTGTTCGTGCCGTATTATTTTCTCTTGAATAATCTGTTAAATTAAACTCCACTTGCACACTAGTTACTTTTGAAGATAATTCAAATGGTATAAGCCTTTAGTTGTGATGTAAAGTCTGTTCGGTCAGTGTTTTTTAAAGTGCCATCAAGATGTCGCTCTTAGCAAACCGTCTCGTTAGGGCGGGTCATGTGACCTGTTGTCATCCATTATCTAATAACGGGCGAGATAAGAGGCTTGTTTAGACTACAGGGACAAAGAGACAGAAAGTGTGCGTGTGTGTGCGTGTTTGTGCGTGTGTGTGCGTGCACCTTTATAATTTGCTGTGGCTCCAGTCTGACACCTTTAAATGGCTGTCATCAGAAACCACATGTTACACACACACACACACACACACACACACACACACACACACACACACACACACACACACACACACACACACACAGTGGAGAGGGTTTGGAGAAAAGCATCTGGGCATTTAAAAACCAGTCAGGAGATCAGCTAGTTTCAGATGTTTGAAGAATTCTTCAGTCCTCAACCACAGAGCCTCTCCTCTCTAAGGGCCCCGCAGGACCTTAAATATGCAGGAATCAATAATCCAATAATCGAACATTCTTAAATCCTCTTTTATCAATGTCATTGACCTATATGCATTAAAATAGAAAATAATTGCTTTTTAAATTGCAGTATCTCTATGTTAAAGCTGCACAATATTTGTATATTAACAATTGGTCCAAAGACTATACTAGTCAGAAGCCTCTGGAGTCTAGCTGCTCTCTGGAAGCATCCGGGTCTCTTTCTCTATGTTTCCTTAATCCTAGTTCTTGTCCACCATTTTAGAAACTATGATATCCTGCTCTCCTCGCAATGTTTCCCACACCATCACCACACACTGGCCAACAATCAGACCATCAACCCACAGTTTATATAGACAAAGTAGAATGTAGAAAGTAGAATATATGAGCATTTATAAATTACATTTCACTTGAATTGGCTGACTCAATTATTGTTTCCAAATAAAGGCTTATGTTGCTTAGTGCATGAATGATGGGAAAAGGCAACAGTGCTAACATGTTCAACATATTCAAGTTGACAAGTGTCAATGGCTTTATCTGCTTCTCCAAAGTGGTGCTAATAATGGAATCATCTGGTTCTAAAATAGTTGCAGGTGAAGACCAATCTTAAAGGCACTCTCATGTTGCATATGTTTACATATTGCATAATGTCACAGTTACCAGTAGTACAGCCTGGTCACTTTGGCATGTTGCACTTGATATATGCATGCATACCATTTATTTGTTTGGCATAATAAATAGAATGGTAGTATGGGTATTGGAACACACCTGGCTGTCCCACTGAACCAACTGAAACGTTGACTATAATTACATGTATTATGTCAACAAATGTCACATTAGTGACATTAGTCTAGTTGAAAGCAATTATATTAATTTGAACCTAATATTTTTTATTTAAACATAACATTATTGTTTGTAACTAAACTGATAGAGTTATGTGAAATCTCTTGACATAATACATTTATAAAAGTCAACGCTTCAGTTTTTTCAGTGCAGTGTGCATCACTTACAGCGTGCCATGGAAACATTTCTATTGTGTTGTGTGCCATGGTTCAAGTAGGTACAAATCCTGTGGTCAACTCGATAAATCCACTTCAGCACATCAACCCTCTATTCTTGTCTTTATTCTTGCATATTCAGATGGACAGACCAACAATAATGACAGGTCATTCCTGGCAGTTTAGGGTCCCCGACAATTTAAAGTGAAGAGGATTTAGCTGTAGACAGATTACTGCTGAGAGGCCTATTACAGCTAAACACAGCCCTGTGTGTGTGCGTGTGTGTGTGTGTGTGTGTGTGTGTGTGTGTGTGTGTGTGTGTGTGTGTGTGTGTGTGTGTGTGTGTGTGTGGAAGGCCACATAGGCCATTTGGGGTCAAAGTGTTAAAACAGGCAGACAGAAAGTTTGTGATCTTTGACCCTGGCTTGTGCCTAGGTCAGAACGTGTAGGTCCTTCCTGAGAACACACACACACATGCACACACACATACAAACATCCCTTGGTAATAGCTATGTCGTGTGGTCTATTTCTGGGTTGTGTCTCTGGTATAAATAGATTCACCTTTGACCTAAGACATGGTGAATCAGTGTAGCTATTCGCAACACAAACACACACACACACAAACACACACAATATTTTGCTGTATATGTTGTTGTTTATCATTGTCTTGTGTTCTTGCAAAACAAATATTTGTTTATGTTTTTTTTACATCCAGCTTGATGATTTGTGTGTGCCCTTACTGAGTGAAATGCCTTTACCTCTGTTCTCTTGTCACAAATCGTCACATTGGTATTTTTATCATTTTGTTTTTATGCCAAAATATTTTCTGTACATATTCTTCAAAAATCATCAAAGGATGAAACATTTGTTGGTGATCCTGTGGCCTTTGCTTGGACCCCTTGCAGCTGTGTGTGTGTGTGTGTGTGTGTGTGTGTGTGTGTGTGTGTGTGTGTGTGTGTGTGTGTGTGTGTGTGTGTGTGTGTGTGTGTGTGTGTGTCTGAGTTTGATTATTCCACCTACCCTCAGACTGATATACTGGATGTACATGATTAGGTTATTGGTTTAATACTCAGACAACGGGTCAGGTGACATGGTAATCTTAACCTATGGAAGCCTAATGTTGCTACACGGGGACTTAAAGAAAGCCGAAGAAATGTTCAGCGGTGGTTGTGATCTCAGTGGGCTGCAGGCTCTCTGTAAACTGTGCAGGGTTTTCTTTGGTACGTGGTGCTGGAGAGAAACACAAGTTGTGAGCTCAACATATATTCAAAATGGTGACTCCCCTGTTGTTAATGCTTAATGTTTGCATTATCCACCCTTATTTACATACATACTAGAAATATAATACAAATTGCCACAGAACTCTTGACTCGGACCGGCCCACCAAAACCCTATCTGAGTTTTCTCTTTTCTCTGCGGACAGAGGGCGTCTATGCTGTACACACTGTAAAGCCCCCTGAGATGAACATGTTGTTTGTAATATTGGGCTATATCAATAACATTGATTGATTGATTAAAGCACTACTGTTGAGTTTATGGAGAGTAAAGCCTCACACCAATGCAAGAGACCACATAAAAGGAAAGGAAGGAGGTGGTGGTGGAACAGAGAAGAGAATATAAGGGCAGGGGCAGACAGAGTGTGTGTGTGTGTGTGTGTGTGTGTGTGTGTGTGTGTGTGTGTGTCAGCTGACTGACAGCTGATACACAGATTACATCAGCTGCAGCCTCATTAGTGCAGACATCACCTGCAGAGGCCTGAGGCAACACACAACAAGCACACATTACACACACATAGATGACTATCTCACATCGCTCATGGCTAAAGCACTTTTACTTGGCTGCTCTTGTGTCTACAATGTTTCTGCGTATAATCCTCCAACTACAAACGTTATTTTTAAAAATGCTTTTGAAATAGTATGTTCAGTTCTATATGCTTAACTGACCCAATGAATGAGTATTTCTAAGATAGGTAATAAACATGCAGCTTGTATAAATCACTTTTGTCTCTATTCCCACAAGCCAATCACAGCGCAT
>NW_022990391.1:359118-436618 GCF_902827175.1 Gymnodraco acuticeps
CGCTAACATTGTGTTTGAAATATGGAGATGACATTTCGTTCGCATAATGCTGGCTAGAAGTGTTGGGGTGTGTTTATGGTTACAAGCAGGCCCACCATAACCTGCCATCAGGCCCTGCTTTTGTTGGCCCCTGAATGGATCCACAATACAAATGTGTAACCATCGGATTTTGTCTACAGGGCAAATGTAGGCCTATTCATTAGTCTATGGAGATACGACAACCTATCCCTCTCTGAGCCAGAGAACAATATAATATTAACATTAACAGATGACCAAAATCCCCTGATCGTTGTAGGCCCCGGGTCAGCCCGTGCATTAAAAACATGCTATTAGAATCAACCTCTTGATGAGAAAAAATAATTATTGTAATAACTGAGTGGAAGTAAAAAATAATTGCTAAGCATAAATAAATAAACTCTTTTAGCAACAAAAACATCTCGAACCCTTTAAAACCCACAACTTGTAAAGATATGGACGTGCATGAATGTCGACAGAAAGTCCCCTCAGTGCTCCTCCAGTTAATCTTGTTCTCATGCTGACACTGACACTATATGCTTATATAGGAGAAGCATATAATATCGATCATATTCACTAATGTCCTCCGCCATATACACAGATGTCAAAAGAGAAAGAAATGGAGAAGGGAAGATTAATAAAAGAGGAATAATTAGAGTAACAGATGAAGCAATAATGGTTCGGATGAATTCTAGGAAGATTCAACATATGTTGAGAAAATATGTTGTGCTACTGTCAGCAGAACATAAAAACATGTTGCTGTATATTCATACAGTGTAGTGAGAGATCTAACTAAACACATGCAGCTGTGGCAGGCACAGACCTGTCAACAGTACATGCTGATACAGCACTTTCCAGTCCACTAGAGGTGCTCAGCACACAAACAGAGGCAGAGTGGTCAACACACTCACACACAATCGGCCATGCTGTTGGGATTGGAATTTGACATGTTGACTGAAGATACCTGGCCCTTGCAGGAATGAATAGGTTCACTTTTTTTTTACGAAATGTAAATGATATATTTTTTACATCTTGGGTTTTCCATGGGGGATATTTTACCCCATACTGTTTTTAGCTCTGTAGAACATGGAAGAAATGTGGCAACATGTACACTTTTTGTTTCGGCTGCTTTCCATACCTGTAGTGGAAGGACATATAACATCATATATATAATTGTCAACATGTAGCACATTTACATCATGCACTCTGCACCTTGCTGCACCTGTAGACTGTTTGTTTAACTTGTATATTCCCTCACTGTCAACTGGTGGTTGATTATAAGGAAAGATTTAAAGTCTAAGTATCTGCTAAATCTGATCGAACAGAACCTATGAGATGATAACATGGTGAGTATGAGCAGGTTTTGACTGTAGTAAATATCCTTCATTTTGGCACCGGGGAATGGAGGAGATGAACACTAAGGCCCAATTCCAAACCAACCCCTACACACTACCCCTCCGTTTGCACGTTCACCTGGAGGGTCTGCCACGTTAAGCGCTGTTCCAATCCAACAAGTGTGGAGGGAGAGTGGGTTATCAACCCTCCAGCAGAGAGTCTGCATCGGTCCTGACTCAACCTGCTGCTCTTCCTGACCGACCAACGCAGTGTGTGTCCGTCAGGAAACACGCTGTGAACAAATAGTTCATGCAAACATTTAGTAAACAGCGCAAAACAAGAGACATTTAGTATCTTCATAGAGATGTAATAACTTCATGATTACCTTGTTTTTTAACTTAGGGTCACATACCCGTGTTTAGTCTAGGAAACGATAAATGTGTGCATTTTATTATAAAGTGTTGTATATTTACAGGGACTCTTGGAAAGCCAAACAGCCTATAAACATCCGATTTGAAAACAAAAAGCGGTTTACAAGAAATGAGAAACACCATTAAAGATCTTGGAGTTTTATTTGAAACCGTTGTTACCAAAGGTTACGGCATTCCGGAGGGAGGAGATTGTCCTAAAGCTTGCTGCTGTATTTACTTATTTGTATGTGTATACTTCATAGTTTTAGTTTAGAGGTGGGACAAAACTTAATATATATATATTGGTTTGTGGTGGAAGAACACAAGAATACGGGGAAAGACAAATAAAACATGGAATCAGTGTGATGAGGGTCACACATCTACCACAGTGACCCCTACCTAACCCCTTCACTAACACCAGCTGACACTAACCCTGGCTAGTTCTGTGACCTAATTGGCTGTTCAAACACTTTGATGTCCAGTCAGATTTAGGGGTGGGCTGAGGGTGACACACAGACAAACTGGCAGTGTAATTACAATAATAACACTACTACTGCTGCCGCTGCACATGGGATCTATCTGTTCTCTCTCTTTGAGACCCTGACCTGAGTGGAGTCTCCACACTGACCTCCACACACACACACAACACACACACACACACACACACACACACACCACACACACACACACACACACCACACACACACACACACACACACACACCACACACACACAGTAACTGTTGCAAACATCTTTATAGGAAAAATACATCCAAATGTGAGAGCAACCTTGTTTTAAATGTGTTAATATTTTCTGCTCTCCTGGATCCTTTTATACAGTTGACCCCTCTCTTGTGTTTTAACTTTGTATTCAATGGACATATCTATTGTTATCATTAATTTCATTTAGAATATATACATTTAAGCTGTTATTTTTTCAATCCAGAGATTTGCTCAAGGGCACTAATACAGGAAGTAGGGTGACGTCACATTCAGTGTATTTTGTATTACCATGGCAACCTCCTAATCGCAACCTTAACTAAGTTCATTCACACTAACCTTACCCATAAATCAACCATAGCTGTGACAGACATTACTAACAGAATAGTGAGGGGGATGTTTAGCTTCATTTTAAAGCACAGCAGTTAGCTCAGGACACGCAACCTTTATCCAGAGAGCCTGATGTCTTTGAAGTGACATGTACAGAATTCTAATACTTCATGTGTAGCATGTGAACACGATTTGATTATTTTACTATTCAATGTTGCACTCTTGATAATACTTATAATGGCCAATCTGACTGATTACCTTTGATGGAATATTGTTTCATGAAACCGCAGTCATTGTGGAGACAGGCCCCTAACAGCCTAATGACCTGCTAAGCTCTGAGATCCCTGTGTGTGTGTGTGTGTTGTGTGTGTGTGTGTGTGTGTGGTGTGTGTGTGGATGGTGTGTGTTGTGTGTGTGTGTGTGTGTTGTGTGGTTGTGTGTTGTGTGTTCTAAGAGAGATAAAGTACTAGGGTACAAAACATCAGCGTATCAAATGTATTGCTGTGCCTATCTCTATCATAGTGTCGTAGCCATGTTCTAACCGCCCATTATTACAATCATGGTCTTCATGGTCAAATTCAGTAAGTTACACTTAGCATAGTGTCGTTTTTATAAATAAATGTTTCCCTGAAAAAAAGTGTTTTGGCCTGAATGTAGCTTACACTAACTATAGGAACTATACTGCTGTATCTACAAACAAACCTTGGACTTGGACTTGGGTCTGTATAAAGTACTGGTACACAGTCATTCTTGCTTCAAAGTGCCCAGTGAGATCCAAGCCTGCAGATTCATGAATAATCATTTAGAACAAACAGTATCATTATTTGTATACAATACTAATTGTGTGCAATAAATTAAAATGCTCCACACAACTTCTGTTACTCCTATCACTCATTTACAGATGTTTTTATTTTTGTCTTTCCACCATGATTCTCAATCATCAATATCTGGTGCACTACATGATTTGGATTCTACACCGTTCTCGACATGCTTGTTCATTGAAAAGATCCTTTGCAGTTCCAAATCAGGGTCTAAAAAAGCTCTCCCATCGTGTCACTTTACACCCAGATGGAAAAATGTCTCCTGCTGGGTTTGGTTATGGTTGGCACTGGGCTGAGAGAAGGATGGCCTTTGTTAGCTTTTCCTGTTTGTGACATTCACGGATATGATATCAAGGTACAGCAGCAAGCTGGACAGTATGCAGCGTGATAACAACAGGGTGGCATGTCTGTTGTTTATACAAGATCTCCTTAACCAACCACGAGCAGAATGGAACAGAAGAGGGTCTGTTAGAGTGGGTTGTTAAAGATAAGCTCTCTGGTAAGAATACCACCTGCTTACATGCAGATATCAAACGGAATGGACCGCACCTTTGGCCTTGAGCTGTGTGCTTGGGAGGACCAATCGAAGCATCTTGCTGGCAATAATACACCATTATTACTCTACAAAGCCTTATATGCAAAGTGGTTGAATGACTAGAAAGTGCCCTGTCCTTTATTGGGACAGATGGATTTAGTTATATTACTCTTTCAGAAAGCCCTGTGCTCTGATTGTCTTACTGCCTATCTGATATATTCTCTCAGGGGACAAGGCCATGTAGAGCGAGTTCTTGTGTGTCTTTTTGTGTCTGCAGGCTACATGTTAATAACAAACACTAATGAAGAGAAATTATCCTTTTAGCTTCAAGTGCACCGTATGGGCTCCACAAAGACACACACACTGGACATGCAGCCCATCAGTGTGTGAATGGCTTCTCTGACAGTTTGGGTCTTTCTCTGTCAGACGGGACTCGGACACTAATCACTGCGGCGGTGCACAATAGGTTTCTGTGTGTGTGTGTGTGTGTGTGTGTGTGTGTGTGTGTGTGTGTGTGTGTGTGTGTGTGTGTGTGTGGTGTGTGTGTGTGTGTGTGTGTGTGTGTGTGTGTGTGTGTGTGGGTGTGTGTGGGTGGGTGGATGGGTGGATGTGTGGATGTGTGCAGTGGTGGTCTGGCGATTCTTTCATGGCTTAATGAGGTAAGCAACAACATGCCTGAGGCCATGCTGGAGACAGGACACACACATAGAGTCACAGAAGCTGGGCTAAAGATAGTGGCTTTGAATGTTCAAACTTCATTGGAGTGAATCATAGGGTCAAACAGAGTTAGAGTCAGAGTTGGCTGAGGGTGGAAGAAGCCTCTGTTAATCTGCTTTATGACACAGTTTTAAACAACTGCACACAACTCCATATCATGTTATTTTTTAAGCAGAGTTCATGGAGTACGTAGCCTGAAAACGTAATTGACTCGCTGCCTTGTTGAATTGGAAAATGTTTGCAGGTTGAACCAGTCAGCTTGCTTACCGTTGGAGTCTGTAAATGCGTAGTTGAGATTTGGATGTTTGTCTCTTCAACATGGCTCTAAAGCCTCCAGTATCACACAAAGAACATCCGTGGACAATTATTGTTACATGCAGTGCCTCTGTAATGACCAATAGCTTATGGTGCCTAAAGTTGACCAAAAATAGAAAACTTAAAAACGTTGTTACCTGACAGTTGACAGTATTATTAGGTATTAGATTATTTTCTAAATGCGCTATTGTTTCACCATTTACACCTAATTGTGTGGCTGCAGGGAGCGCTGTAACAGACTGACCTGTGTGAATAATGTGTGAAGGTTGCCACACGGGCAACGTTGGAGACCCGTGGATACTTTTGTTTGGAGCTAATAAACGTCTGTGTTACACGAACCTGCTCTTTCCGTCCACATTTGAACCCTGTGTGAGCGGAGAGGCTCACAGTGGCGCCTGAACAGGGACATCATGGCGGAAGGAGAAACCCAGCTGGGGCAGGCCCTCCAACGTCTCGCTCACATGCAGGAGACCACCACAGCATTGCAGCGACAGCAGAGCGAGGCTCTGCTCGGGATCGCCTCGAGCCAGCGCGAGGACCGGGCTCTCCTACGGGAGCTGCTGCAGCGTCCGACCGCTCGGGAGGCCCGATCCCGCTACCAACCCGGGCCTGACCGCCTTCAATTGCCCTCCAGAAATTGACGGCAGCGGATGAATCCGATCGAGGCATACCTGGACACCGGAGGAGGAGTGGGCAGCGCGGCTATTGCCTCTGCTATCTGGGGGTGCGCAGCTAGCCGCCCACAGCCTGCCGGCAGCCTCTCGGCATGTGTACCGGCATCTGAGGAAGGCCATACTGGGACCGGCTTGGCAGCACGCCAGAGGGACATCGCCGCCGGTTCCGGGCCCTCCCCTTCGAGGACGCTGACCGGCCCTTCTCCTAAGCGCAGCGGCTCCTGGATGCAGCGAGCCGCTGGATCCAGCCGGCGGTGCGCTCCGCTGAGGAAGTCGTCGGGCAGGTGGCGCTGGAGCAGTTAATCGCCGGCCTGCCATCTTCGACGGCGAATTGGGTCCAGTGCCATCGCCCCGCCAACCTGGAAGCAGCCGTCGTCCTCGCGGAGGACCACCTCTCGCTTCCCCGGCGGAGCATGAAAGAGGAGCCCCGACCACCAGCCGTTTCAGCGGGCCGACCCGTCCCAGCCCCGAGGAGGAGGTTTCCGGGATCAGCTGGCCTTCCCTCCCCACCACCACACGGCCCCAACCCTGCAGCCCCGACACTTTCCCCCCAAGCCCTACCTTACCCTTGTGGTGACCACCTATTTAACCACTGGGACATAATTCAAACTTGGAACTACAGTTGCGGTTATTGTTCCCACACGGACATGTTATGGGTTACCTATAAATAGTGTGTGCCCTCTTGGCTCTCTCTTGTCGCCCCGGGCTGCGACCCGACAACATGTCCTTTGCAGCTTGTGAATAAATCACTATTCTTGCACCTTCCTTGCACCGCCTCTGACTCCATATCTCTCGGCACTACACTGGTGACCCTGATACGTCTTGAGAAGTTTCCGGGACGGAGCCGAACACGGCAAAAGGAACTCGAGTTCCTTTCTCGAAATGCCGGGGTTTGATTGGAGACGTCCGTGGCTGCCACCGGCACGCGGACTGAGGCTCGGTGCGCGCTCCGCAGAAGGCTGGAGATATTGCTCGCCGTTCCTGCATCGGCTTTCTATCCAACGGGGGGACGATGCACGACCTGCTGGGTCGACCAGCAACCCCATTGCTACCTCATGGGTTTGTTCTTCGGGGCGTGCGGCTGCACGTCCCGGCTGCTAACGACGGCTGGCAGCTACCCATGGCTGGCAGCTAGCGGCTAACCACGTGGGGCTAAAGACGGCTAGTGCTAACGGCTATCAGCCCTTTTGAGTTTTTTTTTTTCTGGTGCCGGAGAGGAGGTTCGACCAGCCGGTTGACCTCATGTGGACACTCTCACATTTTTCAACCACCTCCACGGCGGTTCCAGACGCCACTCAACGTTTTCATCGACGCCTGGGTGGTGCACTCTTGGACCCCCGTCTCGCCTCGACGGTTTTGGACGTCGCCCATGCTGCCATCGGCCCGTGGGTGGCGCGCTCCGGAGCCTGTCTGGCCTCTCCTGCTTCCCGGGGATGCCTCAGCGCCTGCTGAGGACTTCATGCCCGCCGCCGCGGCACGTCTGCCTGCGGCCGGGTTGCTCTCCTGCTTCCCGGGGATACCTCGACACCTGCCGAGGACTTCGTGCCCGCCGCCGTTGCACGTCTGCCTGCGGCCGGGTTGCGCTCCTTCCTCCCGGGGGGACTGCTCCTCTCTTCCGGGGATACCTCGACGCCTGCCGAGGACTTCGTGCCCGCCGCCGTTGTGCGTCTGCCTGCGGCCGGGTTGCGCTCTTTCCTGCTGGGTTCTCCGCGACACCTACTGCGGCCCCCTTACGACGGCCCGCCCCCGGTGTGGGTGCCCTCGCCCTCGTTAGGGCCCCTGCACTCTCCTGCGGCCCCCTTTCGTGGCCCGTTCCATGGCCCGGTCCTCACCTGCGGCCCCACCCTCCTCGGCCCTTGTGGTGCTTCCTCCACGGACGTGGGGATATATATTTTTTTGCCAAGTTTGAATTCTGGGGGGGCTTGTGTGGTGACCACCTATTTAACCACTGGGACATAATTCAAACTTGGAACTACAGTTGCGGTTATTGTTCCCACACGGACATGTTATGGGTTACCTATAAATAGTGTGTGCCCTCTTGGCTCTCTCTTGTCGACCCGGGCTGCGACCCGACAACATGTCCTTTGCAGCTTGTGAATAAATCACTATTCTTGCACCTTCCTTGCACCGCCTCTGACTCCATATCTCTCGGCACTACACCCTCCTGTTTTTATCTCTCCCCAGGGTCCGGCCTATGCTTCTGGTAGTCCGGCACCACGGGGGGCTCCTCAGACGTCAGGGCAGGATTGCTGGCGGTGCGGGCAGCCCGGCCACTTCCGACGGGAGTGTCCTCTCATGGAGGTCGGACAGCTGGTTCGGGTTGCGGGGCCGCCAGTTGCCTCCCCCGATTTGGAAGGGACGTACCGTATACCGGTATGTATACAGGGGGGTACACACCAGGCTCTGATGGACATCCATCAGCGCTCGGTTCGGCCTGGGGCATTGATTGAAGCATCATGGGTGAAGGTGAGATGTGTGCATGGGGATATTCACCAGTACCCGGAGGTGACGCTGGACATTTCTTATAGGCCGGGGTTTGCTAAGCTAGCGGGGGCTATGGGGGTGCGTTCACGGACGGCAGGGAAATGTGAGTTGTATGCTGTGTTTAGTGGAGAGTCGGATGCGGCTGACGACGTCGAGGGGGAAACTGACACGGAGGGGGCCGAGGAGGTCCCTCTGGACCCGCTGGTGTTTCCCGTGGAGGATTTCCCCCTCGAACAGTCGAGGGACGAGACCCTTCAGCACGCCTTCGGCCAGGTGGTGAGTATTGATGGCTCCCAGCTACACCCAAACGCAGCACTCACTCACCCACACTTTACGGTGGTTAGGGACAGGCTGTATCGTGTAAGCCGTGACACACAGACAGGAGATATAAATACCCAGTTGTTGGTGCCAAAAAGCCGTCGGGAAATGGTTTTCCAGGCGGCTCATTATAACCCCATGACAGGTCACCTAGGGTACGACAAATCACTACACCGGATAATGGCCCGATTTTATTGGCCGGGCATTCGCGCAGATGTGAAGCAGTGGTGTGCATCTTGCCGTGAATGTCAGCTGGTTAACCCGCCGGCCATCCCCAGAGCGCCTTTGCGCCCGTTATCATTGATTGAGGTGCCTTTTGAGAGAGTTGGTATGGACCTCATCGGGCCATTAGACCGGAGTGCACAGGGATATCGCTTTGTACTAGTCCTAGTGGATTATGCAACGCGATATCCCGAAGCAGTGCCGCTGCGTAATATCTCTGCAAAGAGCGTCGCGCAAGCACTGTTTCACATTATCTCCCGAGTCGGGATCCCGAAAGAGATCCTGACTGACCAGGGCACACAGTTTATGTCACGCACACTACGCGAGCTGTATGAACTACTGGGCGTCCATTCAATACGGACTAGTGTTTACCATCCGCAGACCGACGGCCTGGTGGAACGGTTTAACAAAACACTAAAGAACATGGTTCGTAAGTTCGTTCACGAAGATAGTCGTAATTGGGATAAGTGGCTAGATCCTCTGTTGTTTGCAGTGCGGGAGGTGCCCCAGTCCTCCACGGGATTTTCTCCCTTTGAGCTGTTATTTGGCAGGAAGCCCCGGGGTGTTTTGGACCTAGTTAAGGAAAACTGGGAGGAGGGTCCAAGCACCAGTAAAAACGAAATACAGTATGTTATGGACCTGCGAGCAAAACTCCACTCACTGGGGCAGATATCACGGGAGAATTTGCTCCAGGCTCAGGAACGTCAGCAGCGCCTGTACAACAGAGGGTCGAAACTGAGACAATTTTCACCGGGAGATAAAGTGCTTGTATTACTCCCATCCTCTAGCTCTAACTACTCGCCAAGTGGCAAGGACCCTTCGTGGTCACACGACGAGTGGGGGACGTAGATTATGAGGTGGTGCGTTCTGACAGGGGGGGAGCAACACAGATTTACCACCTTAACCTCCTGAAAGCGTGGAGGGAGGTGGCGTCTGTTTCTCTGGCCACCACGGTGATTGAGAGAGATGAGTTGGGACCAGAGGTCATTAAAAGCAACAAATTAGCCCCGGTCTGTTGTGGCAACAATCTCTCACCGGGCCAGAGAGCAGACGTTGCTTCGTTGCAAAGGCAGTTTGCCGACGTGTTCTCTCCGCTGCCAGGGCGCACCTCTCTCGACTCATACACCACCGCATAGAAACGTCCCCGGGCGTGGCCATTCGTTCACGGCCCTATCGGCTGCCTGAACATAAGAGGACAATTGTTCAGGCGGAGCTTCAGGCTATGCTAGAAATGGGAGGGATAGAAGAGTCCACCAGTGACTGGTGTTGCCCCGTCGTGCTGGTATGTAAGTCCGACGGGTCAATCCGGTTCTGTGTGGACTACCGCAGGGTGAACGAGGTGTCCAAATTCGATGCTTATCCAATGCCCCGGGTCAACGAACTCCTGGATCGGCTAGGCACTGCTCGCTTTTACACGACGCTGGATTTAACCAAGGGCTATTGGCAAATTCCCCTTTCTCCAGAGTCTAAGGAAAAAATGGCCTTCTCCACTCCGTATGGTTTATACCAATTCATCACACTTCCTTTCGGGTTGTTCGGAGCTCCAGCCACCTTCCAGCGGCTCATGGACCGGGTGCTGCGTCCCCACTCTGCATATGCTGCTGCTTACTTGGATGATGTCATCATTCACAGTGAGACATGGGAGTAGCATATGCAGCATGTGGGGGCAGTGCTCGAGTCCCTGAGGCAGGCGGGGCTCACGGCCAACCCGAAGAAGTGTGCGGTTGGACGGAGGGAGGTACGGTATCTGGGGTACCACTTGGGCGGCGGGCAGGTGCGGCCACAGGTAGAGAAAACAACCGCCATTTCAGCCTGTCTGGCGCCCAAGACGAACAAAGAGGTCAGGAGGTTCATGGGGCTGGCCGGATACTACAGGCGGTTCATCCCGTCCTTTTCGGAGCTGACCAGTCCCCTGACCGACCTGACCCGAAAGGGTGCTTCAGATCCGGTCCAGTGGTTAAAAAAGCCCTCTGTGGTAAGCCGCTTCTGTATTCTCCTGACTTCTCTCTCCCTTTTGTGTTGCAGACCGACGCCTCGAACAGTGGGGTGGGGGCCGTTTTGTCCCAGCAAGTAGAGGGGGTCGACCGCCCCGTACTGTACATTAGCCGTAAGCTCGCCCAGAGGGAGGTGAATTACAGTACGGTGGAAAAGGAGTGCCTCGCCATACGGTGGGCGGTCGGCGCCCTGCGATACTACCTCCTGGGGCGCCCTTTCACCCTCTGGTCGGACCATGCCCCGCTCCAGTGGCTCCACCGCATGAAGGATGCCAACGCTCGGATCACTCGGTGGTATCTGGCGTTACAGCCTTTCAACTTCAAGGTGATCCACAGGCCGGGTAACCGGATGGTCGTGGCTGATTTCCGCTCAGCGGAGGGGGGGGGGGGGGGAGAGTCAGCTTGCGGCCGGCCTGAGTGAAGGGAGTGGCTCGGCCGGAGGCCAGACAGTTGATCGGAATCAGGTAATCAGTGCCGGAATAAAAACATGTCGTAACCTGGTTCTGGTCTGTTTTGCAGTAGGCGGGATCCTGGAAGGTGGCAAAAGGACCTGTGAAGGTTGCCACACGGGCAACGTTGGAGACCCGTGGATACTTTTGTTTGGAGCTAATAAACGCCTGTGTTACACGAACCTGCTCTTTCCGTCCATATTTGAACCCTGTGTGAGAGGCTCACAAATGTTTCAAATATTTTCCAAATAAAAATAATCACTATAAAAACATGATCATTTAAAAGGGATGCCGTCACCTGTAACAAGTCAAATGAAAACCTCTGGTAAAGGTTGAATGTATAATGTTCTATATTCTTTGTTACATGTATTGCTTGTCAGTTTTTTGGCAATATTGGAATGGCAGGGGTGCAAATGTGCTCTTAGATTCTGGCTGTTTTTGTCAAAGACTAGGAAATAGCAAGAAATGAAATATATAGTGCATAAATGCAGTCGCACAACTATTTTGAGTCTAAAGTCCCCATAGGGGATTATTAAAGTATAACTTATTCTTCTTCTTCTTCTTCTTCTTCTTCTTCTTCTTCTTCTTCTTCTTCTTCTTCTTCTTCTTCTTCTTCTTCTTCTTCTTCTTCTTCTTCTTCTTCTTCTTCTTCTTCTTCTTCTTCTTCTTCTTCTTCTTCTTCTTCTTCTTCTTCTTCTTCATGTTTTGATGTACAGTATGATACTAAAATCAAATGTAAACTTTATTCAGCAGTTAACATTTCCCGTTTCATTGCTCATTCCCAGCATGTGTGGCATACATGTTGGTGCTTCCAGCTGCACACATGTCTCTGAATGGTCTGCTGCCAGCTGCATTAAGGCTGCACTTGAATCAACAGCCACAACGTGCTGGATGTGTAAGCCAGTACTGCATCGGACAGAGGTCTTTAATACTGGATATGTGCTGCAAAGGCCTACTGCCTTTGCTCAGCATGTACACACACAAGGAGGGCTGGTGAGGTCATTAGGGGTCATTAGGGGTCATTAGCAGTGCTGGCGCTGTCCTGTGCCACGAGGTCAGACTGCTAATTACATTGGCCTTAAGATGAGACAGTACAACACACACAGAGCCCATACAGTAGCCCTATACAGCAAGAGAAAATGGGTAATGTGATTGTGATAATGACTGGACATGAAACATGAAACATGACTCAATAAATGGGACCACCAAGGGAGAGATATAGAAAGAAAGAAAGAAAGAAAGAATGAAAGAAAGAAAGAAAGAAAGAATGAATGAAAGAAAGAAAGAAAGGAAGAAAGAATGAAGAAAGCATTTGGAGAAGGGCAGACATGCAGACATAAAAGACAGTAGTTATAAAGTGCAGGCAGATACTGCACTTTATTTGTAATCTATATACTCTATTTACTGAGTGTCTGTTGTGTTGGACAGTTTAGTTTTGGTGGCCTAAACATCAGGAATGATGTTCATTCTAATAGACTGTACTCTTCTCTGTCTTCATACTGCATGAGACTGAATGGATGCCCATGTGGACAATTGGGACGTTCCAAAAGGTCCTTGGGAAATAGTTTGTTAGTATGCGCCCTGCAGAATGACCCACGTTAATATAACTGTTTTCTAAACTTAACTCAGACTGCATAAGTCTATTAAACTACAACTAGTTGGTTAATGGAGGAAAGGAGCAATTCATGGTGTAAAGAATCTCATTTTAAATGTTGTGGAGAGGTAACATTTTTTTTCCACATTTCCGCTGCATTTTAAGGCTCAACTCAACTCCACTTTTTGTTGGTTTTTCAGATGTTGTGGATAGTACCTGGTTTCTGGTACTTTTTTTTATTCTAACTCAACCAAGTTTTTCTTCGTACCATTTAAATGGCAACGAGAAACTACATCCGATACGCATACAGTTGACAGGCGCCCTCTGGTTGGTCACAGGCAAGGTCCTGACTGGCTGAATCAGTGCATGGCAATGTCAGTGGGGAAGATGTTGAGCCTGCCCTGTTGTAAGGCTTCACATATTAGCATAGAACTAAGGGTATGATTGCATAACCACTTTTTAAGGAAGCATGGGGCACAGTGATCGCCTGCAGGAAAACAAGGTTGATGAAAAAGAGACACTGGAGATCAGAGACTGTGGTCCCCACTAAGACCATAGTTCCATGGTGGCCTCCCAACCCAAGCTGCTGCATGTGACAGGCCTCAGAGTGCTGGACTCCTGCAGGACCAGAGGACGCTCAAACAGAGTAAAGATGATGCACAATGTTTCCATGACCAGTGGCGGAGCTGGGGGGTGGCTGGGAGTGGCCACGGCCACCCCCCAGCTGAATCCTGGCCACCCCAAACACCCTCACCACGGGGGCCCAAACAATTTTAGAACATTAAGAAAAAAATGTTTAAGTAACCTTTCATCATTCATCAAGAATTAACATTCATAGGACGTTATATTGATAATGTACTCACTAAACTTACAATTCATTTAACTTATTTTCTTCCAAAAGTTAATTATCCAAAGCCTCTGTACACCCCCTTCTATTTATATGTAATGGTTTGGTCCTGCCTCCAAACGCGGTGCAGCACCGCCGGCACTTTCTAGCAGAGAGTGAGAGCATGTGAGCAGAGATGCTAGTACTTACGTGTGTACCATGTTTCAACGACTCACAAAGTCAGGCTTTCAAAAGAGAAAAGAAAGGAGAGAAAGACAAGAGAGGGACTAAAGGGCGACAGTATGTCACCCAGTTTTTCAAAGAAAAGGTGGGTGTGGTCTATGAGTGGTGGAAATGTGTCTGTTAGCTACGCGTAGTCCATTGTAAATAATAATTGTTATTTTTTGTTTTTACTAAGCTGACATTAAGTACTGTTAATATCTATACAGGTTTTTAATTTCACTCCTCTTTTAGCTGACATTTAGTAAATGCAGGTACATTTTTAGCAGCTATTCATACTAAATCAGTTGTCCCTCCCCCTGGTGCCAGGACCAACAGATCCATCTCTAGACTTAGCAGCCCTGTCCCCCGATAAGTGTTATATTTTCACAGCTCAGTGTCAGTAAATATTGTGCAGTTAGTATTGGACTACACGATAGATGCAAGCCTGTACAGGTAGAGTTATTTAAAGCATAAATGAGTGGGTTGGATTCTGGAGGTGTGGTTACAGCAAGTGTGCTTGGTTGGCGTGGCCTGGGCCTGGTGGTGGGGCCCAATGTGATATATTTTCATGGGGCCCAGAATCCCTGGCGTGTATGGCCAGAGGGCAGGACCTATAACACATTTACTACCCAATAGCATTGTGAGGCTGAACAAAAGGACCTTTTGACTATGTAGATGTAGTCTTTTAAAAAAACTAAACATTTACTGACTTTTTTAGGATAGCTTCAAGTAATGTTGTAAAATTACAACCGGGGGCCTTACAGGGTTATGGGCTATTGTTTATTGTTATTTACTTTAAGATGTTTATTCTTAACCTATCATTTAATTTAAAAACTCTTATTTAAATGATGTGTGTGTGTCTCTGTATTCCTGATGATACACTGAGAGAATGAGCTCATAGGGCTGCTGATAAGCTAAACAGTCTGTATATTGCATTACATTTGTATAATGTAAGCTTTGTTGATACTTTGCCTGCAGGAATACGAAACAAATAGTTAGATATACTGAATATTATTTGATCTATTCCACCACTTAATCCCAAATAATGTAGAGGTGCCTTAAATAACCCCTTATTTTATAGTGAGATGTATTTTTATGTTCATATAATAGTGATTTCAATGCCACCCCAAAATGATCACTGGTTCCATCCTGGCCACCCCACTGAAAATGTCCTGGCTCCGCCACTGTCCATGACGTCACATGTCTATTGTTCAGATGCTGGATATATAATTTTTACACAAAGCTCAGCATTGTTTTTGTGGCATCAGCTTACATTCCAACTGATGCAAATGAAAAACAATGCATTGCAGGAGTGTATAAACGTTTCTGCTCTGTTTTGTCTTGATTTCTTGGGCTGCATAATGGACTACAACTGCAATACCGTGTTGCAGACAGACAATACATTATCCCTGCATCCTGGTACCTATAATACAAGAGCACTGAAGCACTGGGATTATCAAAATATTTAGAGCTGTTGTAAGAAGAATATTGCCATTGCATCATAGATGCCATGTTAGTTGCCCATCTGTTTGAATATCGAAACACGTTGGTTACATATTCGATATTTTCTAAATGAGGGTAGAACTATTTCACATTCCTTCAATATGAGAATCCAAAGTTTTCGTGGGACTAAAGCTCCGTTTGTTTAGTGCAAGTGTGTATGAGCTGTGGAAGTAGTGCTACCCAAAGACAGAGAGGGAGAGAAGAGCAATGTTAAATGTGGTGGACTGCAGCCATAAATCAGAGTGTCATTGTGTTTATTGAAAAGACTGCTGCTGGAACCAGAATTATAAACAGTGTCTGCACTGTATGTTAACCGCAGGGGAATCAATCTGTTCTATTCTGCTCTATTCAGTTCTTCTTCATAGGCAGGCGAGGTAAGCGCTATGGTTTTACAATAAACACGCATTGGACCGAAAAGTGTGAGCCTTTTTGTTCTGGATTTAAGCTCAAGCTAAGCCATGACCTAGTAATATATACAAAAAACTGCTCCTTGTAGCGGTCTCTAAGGGTCCTTTTCTGAAACTAGATTTTTTACAAGAAAATAATTAATGTTCACTATTATCCAAGTAAAATGAATCAAATTCTTATGGATCTTATTGTTTATTTGTGTAGAAATATTTCCAACTAATTTCAATATGTCAACCACAAGAGGTATTAGCATTCTCCAATGGCGGGGCTTCCAATGCACACAGGACCATGCCAGGACAAAGTCGGGGGGGGGGGGGGTTTGGGGCTGCAGACACCCAGGCAGAGTGGAGAGAGTGGCATGTTCGACTTGAGACTGGTTGCTAGCATACAGGAGGCTAGCAGTATAGGAAGCAGGCTCCAAAAGTGTTAATCAAGTCCTTTATAAACCAGGTATTTATTAGCAAGGGCTAAGTGTTATTCCCCGAGCATGCTAACTTCAGAGCAGCCCTTCTGCACCCCGCTCTCTTTCACTCCCCATACCAACAAAAAAGGGTGCAGGGCAAGCAGTTCCTCTTCCCACATGTCTTCTTTAGTCAGGTTCTACTCTCTCAGAAAGTGGAGCAGGGTGGACCCAAAAGCTTGAATTATGTCCAGGTCCAGAGAACGCGAGGTAGGCGAGTCACAGTAACAGAACACTTTCCGATACATGACGATACGAGTATCTGACAATGAAAAAAGAGAAATTCAGGACTCTTAATCTGAACTAAGGAGGGGGATAAAGTGCAGGTGTAGAGGAGGACAGGTGGATGCAGGGCTGGTGGGGAAACTGAGGTTACCTACTGTACCCCAGCTTCTATGAGTAAATGGCGCAGCCCTCTAAGGCTATCGCTATTGGGTAATCCCCCTGCGCCCCCGCGCAGCACTAAAACACTTTTAGTCCACGCCCACCCGCAAGGTGGGCCCCACCCTCGGGCCTCCTTCCGGTATAAATAGGAAGGAGTCCCGGCCATCTGCTCCAATACAAAATAACTTTTCTTCAGCTATTCGTAGAGCCAGTGGGGCCCCGCACTTAGAGGGCTGCGCCATTTACTCATAGAAGCTGGGTTACAGTAGGTAACCTCAGTTCTATTTCGTATATGGCTTCGCCCTCTAAGACTATCGCTATTGGGTTAAGGGCGAAGCATGATGTAGTCTGCGCCCCACTGGGTCCGCCCGGCACTAGAAGCACAGACACACCTGCTCAATAACACCCCCTGCCTGTTGTGCCATGCGTAATGGCGCATCACCGTCCCTGGAACATAGCAAAACATGCCTATCTTCCCGACGGGGTGAAGGCTGGGAACAATACATACCGGCCGCTGTGAGAAAGTAGAGACGAAGGTCCCACCTTGCCCAGCGATCATAGAGGGGGAACAGCAGCTCTCTGCGTGTCAGACAGGTAGGAGAGCGCCCAGCTGGATCCCTGACGTCACTCACTCTGACCAGGCACTCCGTACAAAGTGTGTCAGAGGAAAAAGGAACATCCCTCCTATAAGAGGGAAAAAGGGCCGCTCTCCACGTGCCGAAAGGCAGGAGAGAGGCGCACAGCTGGATCCCTGACGTCACTCACTCCGACAGGACACCCAGTATAGGGTGTGTCAGAGAGGAATGGGAGACATCCCTCAAATAAAATTGAATACATGAACAGGGGGAAGACCAAGATGCAGCAGTGCAAATATCTTCCACTGACATTCCTCCATGCAAAGCCGTGGAGGAGGAAATTCCTCTGGTGGAGTGCGCTTTGATATTCCCCGGGGGCTCCACCCCAGAGGAGACATATGCCTGTGACACAGCCTCACACAGCCAGTGTGACAGCTGTTGTGCAGACAGAGGTTGCCCGATCGAGCGCTCTCTATAATGCACAAACAGGCTCTGAGAATGGCGCCAGGCCGCCGCGCGCGCCACATAGCAAGACAGCGCGTGCACAGGAGATGAGACGTGGCTTCTTCCTCCGATTTATGAGGAGGCTGAAAAAACCATCCAGGGTGATCACTCTTGACCTAAAAGACCTTGTGATGACCTTTGGCATAAAGGCTGGGTTAGGACGTAACCCAGCCGAACTGCCATCTCCTTGGATCCGGAGGCATGACGGAGCCACAGAGAGAGCGGATAAATCACTCACCCTTTTCGCTGATGTTAGAGCCAAAAGCAGTACTACTTTGGCTGATAACATTTTAAGGGGAACCTGCTCTAAAGGTTTAAATGGGGCTTTGCTTAGTGCTCGTAACACCAAAGCCAAATCCCACTGAGGCGCCAGTGCGCGTGATACCGATACCGGTCTGAGTCTTCGTACCCCTTGCAGAAAACGTTTCGTCAGGGGGTGACTGAACAACGTCCCGGCTCCGAAACCCACGTGACAAGATGATATGGCAGCTGCATATACCTTGATTGTGCTGAAAGCCAAATTCCTGTCCAACAACAGCTGGAGGAATGACAGCACGTGAGGCAGGGGGCACGTAGTGGGGTCCAGGCTTCTTTCTACACACCAACGCTGGAACACTGCCCACTTGGCTGTGTAGGACGCTCTGGTAGACGCGGCCCTGGCTCCCTGAATGGTGCGTACAACATCTTGAGAGAGACCCAACCTCTCTAAGTGTTCCCGTTCAGGGGCCATGCCCATAAGTGCTGGCCTATCACTGGGTGACTGGTGATTGCTCCCTCCACCTGCGAGAGAGCGTCCCCGCGCCACGGAATTTCCCACGGCCTGCCTGACAGTGTACGCTGTAGGCATGGAAACCAGGAAGCGCCCGTGCGCTCCGGGGCAATTAGGATCACTGACAGTCGCTCCTCCTGCACTCGGTCCAGGAACCGCGGAATCAGTGGGACTGGTGGGAAAGCGTACAGCAGTCCCCTGGGCCATGGACGATGTGCGAACGCATCCACCCCCAGGGGGGGGGGTGGTCCCGCGCTGACAGGGAGAACCAGAGGGCGCATTGCTCGTTCCCGCGTGCGGCGAACAGATCCACCTCCACCCTCCCGAACCGGCTCCGAACCGGCTCCGAACCGGCTCCGAACCGGCTCCGAACTGGCTCTGCACCGGCTCCAAACCTGGGCGATCAGCTCGGGATGTAGGCTCCAATCCTCCTGGCGAGGACCTCCTCTGGACATGAGGTCTGCCCCTTTGTTCAATTCGCTGGGCACATACAGTGCTCTGATGGAGAGCAAGTGTGCGCGCCCAGATCAACAGCCCTTTGGCTGTGTTCAGAAGCTGCGCTGAGCGTACTCCGCCCTGGCGATTGATGTAGGCTGCTCTGTTGTCTGTGCGAATCAATACATGCTGATTCTGCAGCAACGGGGCAAAATGCTGAATTACTCTCCGTACGGAGAGAGCAATTCCAGCACGTTTATGTGGAAGGACATGTGAGCCGGCCACTGTCCCCCCACTGCTTGCGACATGCACGTTCCTCCCCACCCTGAGAGAGATGCGTCTGTGAACACCGAGATGTGTGACGTAACTCTGCCCAGGGCCACACCCTCTGACAGGACGTGGGGACTTTTCCAATAGGTTAAGTCTGAACCCACGGACAGAGGGCTGGCCACCATGCGCCTCTTCTGTCGCACAGGGTCGATGCGTAGGCGAATAAACCACCTCTGGAGTCTCCTCATGTGAAGGAGACCCAGGGGAATCACCACGTGACCGGCTAACATCATGCCGAGCAGCCGCATCACGGAGAGAGCTGTCACCACGCTGCGGGGTGTGACGCGTCGAAGGAGAGCTGTCAGCGTCTCCACAATCTGCCGTGAGAGTCGCGCTCTCATGCGGGCTGAGTTCAATTCCCCACCCAGGTAAATAATACTCTGGGAGGGAAGAGGACAGCTCTTTTTCCAGTTTATCATGAAACCCAGCTTTGACAGATGCGATACGAGCTGTACCGTCTGTAAAGCCACTTCCTCCCTGGAGCGAGCCATCAGCAGCAGGTCGTCCAGGTAAAACAGTACTCTCATCCCTCCTCTGTGTAGCGGCTGCAATGCCGTCTCTACACACTTTGAAAAGGTGCGAGGAGCCAGGGAATAACCGGTTGTACTGGTACGATATTCCCTGGAATGAAAACCTCAGGAATTTCCTGTGGTGGGTGATGGGTACGTGGAAGTATGCATCCTTTAGGTCTATAGAGGTGAACCAGTCTCCCTGGTGAACGCACTCTAGCACCCTTTTGATCGTCAGCATGTGAAAAGGCCTTTTCATTATTGCCTTGTTGAAAGCTGACAGATGAGATGGGTCTCATTCCCCCCGTCTTTTTCGGGATAAGAAAGTAGCGGGAGTAATACCCCTGATTTTCTTCCCCTTGGGAAAACCCTGGAAATAGCCTCTTTCAACAGGAGTTCCCGTAGCTCTTTTGGAGCGCAAGACACTGTTCCTGGGATGACAGGCGTGTCTCCTGTATCCCGTTGAACTGTGGGGGGGGGGGGGAGGGGAGGCGAACTGCAGGGTGTACCCTCTGCTGATCAGCCTGCTCATCCATCTGTCCATCAGACACACGCGCTGCCACTCCGAGAAACACTCTGAGAGCGGGCGCACATGCTCGAGATGTGTTGTGGTCGTTATGACGACGAGCCACGCCAGAGCCCTCGCCGCCGCTGCCCGTGAGGCAACCCAAGGTGAGCCTAGAGCGAAAGGGCTGTGAGGAGGCCTCCACACGCTGCGTTTCACTCCGCCTCTCATCATGAGGCGCGTACACGCTCAGAGGATGAATGGAGGTGTGTGCAGTGACATCCACATGAGGCGTTACCACGGCGCTCATGGGCTTATTGTGACCGTGTGTAGGTGGCGTATCTCGGACAGAGGAATGCCGCGAGGTCTGTGGTTTAATAACCGAAAAGTTATAACCACCAGGCCTCTGCAGCGAACCCTGCTGCCTACTAATCAACAGATTGGAGGCAGCTGGCGTAGTTACCGCGCTCTGCAGTTTATTAACCGATAGATTAAAACCTGCAGGCTTTTGTAACAAACCCTGCTGGCTATTAACCGATAGGTCATAGGCAGCTGGTTCACCCAGAGTGGGGGATATGTGAAACACATTTGAAACTGATGACTCAGACAAAAGGTTGGGAAATAAGCTTTCTTTTTTATTTCCTTCACACTCCCCCCAAACCGTCAAGGCCGGCTCTGCTTCTTCGGCGGCTCTCGTGGAGCAGACGACGAACGGGAGTACCTCACTCCCCTTTGACCCCCCCTCTCCACTGGTGGGGGGGCGGAGGCGCGGGACGGTGCCCCTGCCGCCGCCGACGGACGAGTCTGATGCCTCGGCTGCGGTTGCTGTGAGCGTCTCTCTGCCTGTCGCTGTGGCCGTGTTGGCCGCTGCTGCTGCTTCTGCCGCTGAGGCTTCGCCGCCGGCTGGAGCCAGCCAACGAGCTGGCGGATATCAAGACCAGCAAGACCTTCCTGGCCGGCTCTGTAACAGCCAGAGGTGGCGTTGGATCTGCGTCATCCACGCCGCAATCCTCGCCTAGGAGACAGCCACGGATGCGCACAGCGTGATTGCCGTGCTGGCCGCCTTGCCGATCTCCTCCGCCTCCTCTGGTGCCACGGTGGTGGATCGCTCCACCAGCGTAACCACCGAGTTGGCCAGCAACGCGATGTTGTTTGCCGCCGCAGACGCCTGAAACGCACACTGGTGCGCCCGGTCAGCCTGGCGGGCGACATACTGGTCCCTGGGGGAGGCCAACGTAGGGTGCCGTCCACCTTAGTGAAGGGAACAAAGGTGGCCACCGGAGCCCTCAGGGTCCTCGGGTTCGCTGCAGCCCCCTCCTGGTACCTCCTAATGGCGGGGAAGCGCGGCCAGACCGGGTCACTCCTGCCCGTCTGAACCCGGGAAAAAACTCCGGCCATGTCATCCAGAGCCACCCTCTCCCGTCTTGGGGGAACGGGGAGACCTCTGCAGGCTGCCGCCTTGCCAATGATCTCCGGCAGCTCCAGCATGATGCCACCCAACGCTGGCAGCGCCGTGGCAACGGAGAAGGGGACCGCGTGCTCGGCCGCCACACCCGTACCTCGCTCCGACACAGTCTCCCCCGTCCGGGGGGAGAGGGGGGAGGGGAGAGCCGCATGGCGAGCCATGGAGGGAGACGGGGTAGGAGTCGTCCGACTCCTGCCCAGCACTCGGCCCCAGAGACAGGCTGTCGTCCCTGTGGACGGGCCAATCGTCCTCCTCAGCCGCAGCAGCTAGAGCGTCCGCTCTTCGCTTCCTGTCGGCTGACGGGAGACGGGCACAATGCGAACACGCGACCTGCTGGCTGAGAGCCGCGTCCACGTGCTCTGGCCCCAGGCAGGATTCGCATATCGCGTGTAGGTCATAGCTCATGATATACCCCGTCTTACATGAGGGACAATCACGGACACAGTTGTTGCTCATGATCTCAAATTTCCTGTGCTTCAGTACTGGTTGCTGAAGAAAATAGGGAGCAGATTGCCGGGCCCCCTTCCTATTTATACCGGAAGGAGGCCCGAGGGTGGGGCCCACCTTGCGGGTGGGCGTGGACTAAAAGTGTTTCAGTGCTGCGCGGGGGCGCAGGGGGATTACCCAATAGCGATAGCCTTAGAGGGCGAAGCCATATACGAAATAGAACAGGTCAAACAGTCAAAACAGGCGGGAAAACACACAAAGACAGGTGGTAAAACAGACTTGACACAGATTAAGAAATCTACTAAAAAGCTAGCATCATAACATACTGTGAAAGATGAATTATCAGCTGTACCTCCAATCTTCTGAAAGTTCACTTTCAACATCTTTAAACTCTCCACTCTCTGGGTTAGGGTGGCTGGCAGGTGCAAACGCGGAACAACGGCCCAAAACGCATACATAAGTAGGAAACACCTGCAAATAATGAAATGAAAAACTAACAAACCCTGAAAACAAACACAACCAAAAAGCACGTACAAATCCCAAAACACATTTTTAAAAAAACATTCCGGAAGTGCTCCAGGCCTCTAGGGGGCGCACTACGTGGAACAGATTGATGTCTGACCAGACATAGAGAGAACGAACAACGTGCTGCAAATTGAAGCCAGATGAAACAAAGTTGATCGAAGTGGAAAAAGTCGATATATAAGAAGGTAAGTTTTGTTTTGATACAAAGAGCGTCATATTTACCCAGCTAGCGTTAGCTTGTTTGGTAAAAGAGCTTGCAAGTCAAGAGACAGCACTGTGCACCTAAATGTAACTCTTGACAACATATAGATATATTATATGTCAGGGTTTGAGTTTTGTTGTGTCTAGTTGTGGGGTTATTTTGCTGTTCTGTTCTCCCTGTCATGTTTTCCTCCTTGTTTATTGTCTGGTCCTTCTCCCTGTGTTTTCCTCCCTGTCGTTAGTTTCCCTGGTGTGTCTAAATTGTCTGATTGTGTTCACCTGTTGCCCTTGTGTTTCTCCTTCCCTGCCCGGCTGTTTCTCGTCTCGTGATTACCCCTCCCTGTATTTAGTCTTGTCTCTTCCTGTGTTAGGTGTCGGTTCATTGTTTGTTTTCCCTTTCTCCCTTCATGTTGGTCACGATCGTTTTTTGGGTATGTTATCTTCCTCGTGTGACCTATGGATTATCCTTGCCATGTTTTTTGTTGATCGGCTTTTTTAAGAATAAAGCTTGCTTTTGTTTATAGATCTTTATCATTTTGTAGTCTGCATTTTGGGTCCTACCTCTTTCCGCGATCTAAACAGTGACCGTAACAGAATGAACCGAACAACTTTGGACTCAGCAGACTCTTACACTATTTTTGCTCTACAGGCGGAATGTCTTGGGTACTCTCTGGAGTAAATTTTTTACACTTGGAATAATGCCTCATCTAGACGGGGTAGAGAGGCTGCCTTGAAGGAGGCACGCCAGGAGGTTGCTCTCAATTCCTGGCTCAGGAGCTTGTTGCCTGAGTGGCTACAACTGTTCACAAGTAGTCCTGAAGACTTGTCAGAAGCCTCTAACCCTTTCCTGGGGTATGACCAGGCCTTGGGAGGCCCACGGATCCTCCAAGAAATCTCTAGGAGCCGCAAGGCCAAGATTCCAGCCCGTGCTCCAATGGTTCCGTGCTGGTCCACACAGCCATGGTACCGTGCTCAAGTACCATCCCACACAGCCATGGTTCCGTGTTCCGGTTCCGTGCCCAGCAGCCATGGTGCCTGTTCCAGTACCGGCCCACACAGCCATGGTTCCGGCTCCAGAACCGGCCCACACAGCCATGGTTCCAGCCCCAGGTCTGGCCCCAGCAGCCATGGTTCCAGCCCCAGTTCTGGCCCCAGCAGCTATGGGTCCGGCCCCAGTTCTGGCCCCAGCAGCCATGGTTCCATCATCAGTTCTGGCCCCAGCAGCCATGGTTCCGGCTCCAGAACCGGCCCACAAAGCCATGGATCCGTGCTCCATTACCTGGCTTACACAGCCAGGGTCCAGGCTTCTGTTCCGTGCCCAACAGCCTTGGTTCCGACTCCAGGACCGGCCCCAGCAGCCATGGTTTCGGCTCCAGAACCGGCCCCAGCAGCCATGGTTTCGGCTCCAGTACTGGCTCTCCGGCCGATGCCAGCTCCCTGTGTCCTGTCGGCATACCGGCCGACTCTAGCCCCTCGTCTCCTGTTGGCTCACCGGCCGACGCCAGCTCCCCGTGTCCTGTCAGCATTCCGACCGACTCCAGCCCCTCGTGTTCTGTCGGCAAACCGACCGTCTCAAGTCTCATCTCAAGTTCCTTCTCGAGACCCCTCTCAAGTCCCCTCTCGAGTCACCTCTCGAGTTCCCTCTCAAGTCTCCTTTCAAGTTCAAGAGTTTCAACATTGCACAAACAAAAGCAATGGTGTTCAGATCCAGACATATGTTAAGCAGCAATCCTCAATTAAGCCTGACACTGGCTGGTCAGCCAGTGGAACAGGTCAACGAGACTAAGTCAAAGAATATTTAAGCTTGAACAACATTCTATCTCCTCACCAGTCAGGCTTTAGGAAGCAGCACAGTACAGTAACGGCTGCTTTGAAAGTAGTGAATGACATTGTTGAAGGCTTGGACGCAAAGAGCTACTGTGCTGCCCTTTTTATAGACTTATCCAAGGCATTTGATACTGTGGACCATGGCATTCTATGCCAGAAGTTATCCCATATAGGCCTGTCTGACCAAGCTGTTGGTTTGCAAACTATCTTTCAAATCGCAAGCAATGTGTAAAATTCAACGGTCTCTCCTCAAGCTTTCTTAATGTGCCCAGAGGCGTTCCTCAAGGTTCGGTCTTGGGACCGACCCTTTTTACTATTTATATAAATGATGTGGGTCAAAGTATGGATGCCTCTGTACATCTATATGCAGATGATACTGTTGTGTACTGTTGTGCTAGCACTGTTGCCCTTGCATTTGAACGTCTGCAGTCTGCTTTTGACACTTTTCAGTCACATCTGTTCCACCTTAGGTTGGTGTTAAATTCAGATAAGACAAAAGTCATGTTGTTTTCCAATAAGAAAAAGTTACCAACTGTTCTTCCCTGCATCATGTCTGCACAGCATAACCCCATTGAAGCTGTTAACACCTACAGATACTTAGGCATCACCATAGATGAAAATCTCTGCTTCAAACCACACATTGACAATCTTTTAAGGAAATTGAAATTAAAGCTGGGATTCTTTTTTAGAAATAAGGCCTGCTTCTCCACAAGTGCGAGGAAACGGCTTGTAGCACCCACATTTTTGCCGCTCTTGGACTACGGGGATGTTGTGTACATGAACGCCTCAGCTCACTCCCTTCATCTGCTGGACGCTGTTTACCATGGGGCTCTGAGGTTCATAACCAACTGTAAACCCCTCACACACCATTGCACGCTGTACGCTTTAGTCAACTGGACATCATTATCAAGGCGCAGGTCACTGCACTGGTACAAACTGATCTATACCGCTATGCTTGGACTGCTGCCCCTCTACATATCTACTTACATATCACACAAACAGTACAGCTATAGACTAAGATCTCAACATTACATCACTCTGTCCGTCCCCTCAGTACGCACGGTGCTTGGGGAAAAAGCCATATCATACTCTGCCCCCTCGACCTGGAACACACTTCAGCAGGAACTTAAGCTGACCACTTTGATACCCATCACGGATTTTAAACTCATTTTTAAAAAGCTGGAGAAATCATCTGTGGGTGTTTGCACCTGCTATATCTGACTGTATATGGATTTTAATGACTACTTTTTTACGATGTTGTATTTTAGTGTTGCCTCTGTGTTTAGTGTCCTGTCTGTCTGTAACTTTGTGTGGTAGTGTTACCACTGACAGGTCTCTCTTGAAAATGAGACCTTGTGTATCAATGAGATCTACACCTGTATAAATAAAGGCTAAATAAAAATAAAAATAAATAAGTTGCTTGGCATTGTTCTTGATTCTGGTTTACGGTGGACAAAGCAAATTGACAGTATCGTAACTAAAATGGGAAGGAGCATAGCTGTGGCGAGAGAATGTACGAAGTATGTAACACCAACCACTTTGAAACAAGTCATTCAGTCTCTGGTTTTGTCACATCTTGAGTACTGTCCGCCGGTCCGGTCATATGGTCATCAGCAGCAAAAACACATTTACAGAAATTACAAATAGCTCAAAACAAGGCTGCCAGACTAGCTCTCCACTGTTCGAAGTACACTCATATTGGAGTTATGCATAGAAACCTATCATGGCTTCCAGTTGAGAAACGTCTGCAATCTCGTGTTATCACTTTTCTAAAAAAATTCCAATTTAGCAAAAGACCACTGTATTTTTATGATCAAATAGTTTACACAAGAGACGAGCATGACCATAAGACTAGACAAGCTACATCAGGCCATCTACGGGCACCTAAACCCAGGACAAATCTTCAGAAATCTTCTGTGTCTTATAGAGCTATAAAGGTAGACCCTCCAGAAAAACGCGGGCTAAAATCCTTGATTATGTGGGCTAAAATCCTTAATTATGGGGCCTAAAATCCTTGATTATGCGATTAAACATGCAGGGTTTTTATGGGTTTTTTATGCGGTGAAATTGCGGGAAGTTGCGAAATATGCGGAAAGTTGCGAAATATACTAAATATTTTTTTAAATATTGAGCTGTCTTATTTATTCTCTCTCACACACAACCTGCCATTATCGTTAAACCCCTTTACTATTCAATTAAACACATTCAATGTGTATTTATTGTAAAAGCAATAGGGCTATTTTAATCACACTCTCTCTCTCTCTCTCTCTCTCTCTCTCTCTCTCTCTCACACACACACACACACACACACACACACACACACACACACACACACACACACACACACACACACACACTTCTCCGCCTCATTCTGTTTTCATTTACTTGTTCGTTATCTGACCAGCTTCAATCTTGTAGGCTTCTCACCTCGTTTCTTGTAGCCCTCAAAAGGGTTTTGGAGGTTGATGCCTCGGTGAACGTGAGTTGTTTGGCTTTCTTGTCCGCAGCAGCAGAAAGCATTTTCGAATGTTTGAATGAATCAAAGTGGGTCGTCACCATCGATTTTCTCTTATGCTCCAACACCATGGGCGTCGCAGCCGTTATATGAGGGTGGGACAAGTCCCCCCCACTTTTTGAAATGATTAGTTTAGACCCCCCCACTTTTACCATGTGGAAAGTCCGTGAATCGGTCTCTCCACTCGCCGCACTTTGTAGAGCGCTGTGTCAGTGCTTCACTATCAAATCCATTCCACTTGCTTATTGAGAGAATGCCCAAATCAATTAAACTTCCTACCATGTTTTCACTGCTACTTTGTACCAAGGCAGATTCTCCCATAGCGCACATGTTCAAGGAGTGTTGACATAGTTGGACAGCTCAGATCTATTGTATGAAGCGATGCCGGGAGAAGAGGTAAGGCACACACACCAAGTGTTCAGGACATTGTTAATACAGCGAAAATCAAAGCTGACGATCTCTTGGTTTGAAATGTTTTCTCCCCCAGACAACATGGACATAAGAAAAAAAAAATTCAAAGAAGAGGAAAGTAAGTAATCAGCTGGTAGCAGTTAATCAGTTAACAGTGATGGCGGCGGCGGCAAAAGCGTCTCACTTCTGGAGAGGAGTTTCGTCTTTATGTCATGATAGAGAGATACAAATACTGAATAGTTTAGATGAGAAAAGGCATCGAAATGCCAGGTTACTAGTATTTATCATGTAAACAGGGAACATGAATAACCCGATCTCTCTGTGCTCATGTAAACACCATGATGTCCATGTAGAGATGCAGTCAGTGGGTTTTACTGGAGCCTCAGTTCGATAAGAGATTATTTTCTGAGTTCTTTAATTTAGGTACTCTCTCTCAAAATGGTAATGTGCATTATGTTTTAATTATACTTCTTATCATTCAGAAGCTTTTTGTGTGTGTTTATGTTTTACTGAGTGCTTATAGGCCATTTCCATCCCAGTATTCAGTTAACTGTTTATTCTCTGAGCACATTACATAGACTAGCTAATATTCTACCTACTGCTTGGGACTTTGAGTCTTCAAAATGTCCAATGTCACAGACTGGGACTTACTTTAGAGTCAGTTGTATTTACATTCAGTATGACTTGTTATGATTCAATGTGAAAGAGTATACTGCTCAATAAATAATGATCACTTCACCACCTCTCTTGACATCTAGGCGCTTGAGAGTGAGTCAGAGGCAGAACACAGGGACAGTGGAGAGAGGTCCGTTGCTGAGGTGAGTGATGAAAGGGAAATGACAGTTTAGAGTCAATTGTGATGTGGACTCTCATCCCAGAATTTTAAGGAAATCTGTGGGGATATTGAACAGGAAACATTTCCGTCAAGGGGCATCATATGACCAATATAGACTGAAGAGCAACATTTATTTGAACATTTAAATGAAATTACAAAATGTACCCATCATTTTCCTCATGCTAGTATAGCCACATAAAAGTATCAAACCCCCTGTTAAAATGCACCAGAATACAGGAAATCTATTTTTTTTTCGTGGTGGGGAACCCCCACACCCCCTGTTAAAAATGTCCCCCCCACATTCAGGATGCTTCCTACGCCCATGTCCAACACACAGTTGCACGGGGTGCATAATAGTTTCCCCCCACTTTCGTGCAAGACATCGGGGTATAGCTTTGCCCAGTCTTTAGCAGAAATGTTCGTCGGTAAATGAGATGGATTAGATTTTTTCATCTTGGTGTTTTCTCTCTCGTGTGAGTTCCACACATTCACTCTACGGTGTTGTTTACCTTCTGTGATGCGCAAACTGATGACGTCGCGTCATCACTACTTCACGTCAAGACGAGTTAACTTTTTCCTCAACTTTGTGTGGAAAAATGCGGGGATTATGCGGCCTTTTGATAAATATGCGGCCTTTTAAAAATCTGCGCCATTTTGCTGATTATGCGGTAAATTCTGCGATCGCAGAATCGCGTTTTTCTGGAGGGTCTATAAAGGAATGGGACTCATTGCCAAACTACCTTACTGAAATAGAGTCCAGAGCCTCTTTCAAGAAGAGATTGAAGGGACATCTACTAATGACCATGTACCCTTGTGAGCTGTGAACCCTAATTTAATTTAATTTGATCGCATGTTGTTGATGATATTGGTGATGTTTTTAATGTTGTTAATGATGTCAGGACTTATGTCCTAAATGTTGCTGTATTATTGTTGTATTATTGTTGTTTTGTTTTAAGTGTCGGACCCCAGGAAGAGTAGCTTTTGTCGAGAGCAAAAGCTAATGGGGATCCTTAATAAACATAAACATAAGTCATCTCTCGAGTTCCCTCTCAAGTCACCTCTCGGGTCCCCTCTCGAGTCACCTCTCGAGTTTCCTCTCGAGTCACCTCTCGAGTTCCCTCTCAAGTCTCCTCTCGAGTCCCCTCTCAAGTCACCCCTCTAGTTTCCTCTCGAGTCCCCTCTCGAGTTCCCTCTCGAGTCTCCTCTCATGTCACCTCTCGAGTTCCCTCTCATGTCACCTCTCGAGTTCCCTCTCGAGTTCCATCTCAAGTCCCCTCTCCAGTCCCTACTCTAGTCCCTACTCTTGTCCCTTCTCTAGTCCCTACTCAAGTCCCTACCCTGTGTCTTGTGCCGTTGGAGGTTCCGCTGGGGGTCCTGCCAATCCTATGTCCTGTGCCGTTGGAGGTCCCGCCGACTACTCTTCTGCCGGGGGTCCTGCCAACCCTATGTCCTGTCCCGTTGGGGGTCCCGCCGACTACTCTTCTGCCGGGGGTCCTGCCAACCCTGTGTCCATTGCCGTTGGAGGTCCCGCCGACTACTCTTCTGCCGGGGGTCCTGCCAACCCTATGTCCTGTGCCGTTGGAGGTTCCGCTGAGGGTCCTGCCAACTCCATGTCCTGTCCCGTTGGGGGTCCCGTCGACTACTCTTCTGCCGGGGGTCCTGCCAACCCTATGTTCTGTCCCGTTGGGGGTCAAGCTGACTACTCTTCTGCCGGGGATTCTGCCCCCGGCAGAAGACTAGTTGCCGTTGGAGGCCCCGCAGACAACTCTTCTGCCGGGGGTCCTGCCAACCCTGTGTCCATTGCCGTTGGAGGTCCCGCCGACTACTCTTCTGCCGGGGGTCCTGCCAACCCTATGTCCTGTGCCGTTGGAGGTTCCGCTGAGGGTCCTGCCAACTCCATGTCCTGTCCCGTTGGGGGTCCCGTCGACTACTCTTCTGCCGGGGGTCCTGCCAACCCTATGTCCTGTGCCGTTGGAGGTTCCGTTGAGGGTCCTGCCAACTCCATGTCCTGTCCCGTTGGGGGTCCCGCCAACTACTCTTCTGCCGGGGGTCCTGCCAACCCTATGTTCTGTCCCGTTGGGGGTCAAGCTGACTACTCTTCTGCCGGGGGTTCTGCCCCCGGGCAGAAGAGTAGTTGCCGTTGGAGGCCCCGCAGACAACTCTTCTGCCGGGGGTCCTGCCAACCCTATGTCCGGTGCCGTTGGAGGTCCAGCCGACACCTGTTTCGTCGGGGGTCCTGCCACGCCGCTCCTCCGCTCACTTCACTGGCTTCCAGTAACTGCTAGAATCCACTTCAAGACAATGGTAATTGCGTACCATGCTGTGAATGGATCTGGCCCTTCCTACATCCAGGACATGGTTAAACTGTACACCCCAGCACGTATCAGCCAAACAGCTCGCTGCACCCTCACTGCGAGGGGGACTGTGACGGAGCGGGTCACAGAGTGACTGACTCCGCCACTGACAGCTGACACACACACCAAACATTTCGGAGAAAAGGGGAAGGCGCATCACTTACGTGTTTTAAATTCCTGAAATGAACCATGCAATTTCTTATTTATTGTACGTTTGTTAATTATGGGGAATGATTATGTTAAGAGGTGGTTAACCTGTTTATGTTTGGGTCGGATTTTTATGTTGAAATGTGGTTTGAAGTTTAATTGTTGTCACCTGTTGACGGTAAGCCTGTGGGAGGGGCTATGAGCTAAAAAGGGACGGGGTTTGGCCCTGGAAGGGATCACTCGGAAGAATGTTGCAATGAAGGCAACAGCTGGGACATGTTCAGGAGATGGTTGCAGAGAAGGCAACACCAGAGCATGTTTACTCTAATGAGTGATGGGCGGCCTGTTTTGGATTTTTATTTTTGTTGTTTAAATTGTGCTGGTTCCGTTTTTGTTTTGTTGCTGTAAATAAAGTTTTGGAGCTTAACCCAACCGACTAGGCCAGTGTTTTTTGAACAGACAAATAGAGCCCCGTCACATATGGTGTCAGAAGTGGGATGGCTAGTCGGAGGAAGCTGGGCGGCGTTGCGGAGCGGCGCACGGGACTACGATCCCGGTGTCAGCAGCAGGAGGAGAGCGTGGCTGCCGGGTCGGAGCGGGCATGGGAGACGGAGGACGGTGATGAGGACGCATCCTGGGTGGGCCCAGCGGCTCCTGCGGCCTCGGGGTCGGCCAGTGAACCAGGGCGAGAGGAGTTCCTGTTGGCGGAGCTCCGGGACCTACAGACTTCGGTTCCGGTTGGTGGTCCGTTTCCTCAATCGGACTCCGGTGGCCAGCCTGATCGGCCGGCGCCTGGGTGGAGACACTGTGCGGTGCGGAGATTTCACAGTACCAGTGCGGTGAGGACATGGAGAACTGTTCGTTGCGGTTTTGGACGCATTGCCAAAGCGTGGAGGTGGCGGATTACCTTTCCAGGTTGTCGCACATCGCCAACCTTGGGGAGGGGGAGGATAATGTGACGGAGCGGGTCACAGAGTGACTGACTCCGCCACTGACAGCCGACACACACACCAAACATTTCGGAGAAAAGGGGAAGGCGCATCACTTCCGTGTTTTAAATTCCTGAAATTAACCATGCAATTTCTTATTTATTGTACGTTTGTTAATTATGGGGAATGATTATGTTAAGAGGTGGTTAACCTGTTTATGTTTGGGTCGGATTTTTATGTTGAAATGTGGTTTGAAGTTTAATTGTTGTCACCTGTTGACGGTAAGCCTGTGGGAGGGGCTATGAGCTCAAAAGGGACGGGGTTTGGCCCTGGAAGGGATCACTCGGAAGAATGTTGCAATGAAGGCAACAGCTGGGACATGTTCAGGAGATGGTTGCAGAGAAGGCAACACCAGAGCATGTTTACTCTAATGAGCGATGGACGGCCTGTTTTGGATTTTTATTTTTGTTGTTTAAATTGTGCTGGTTCCGTTTTTGTTTTGTTGCTGTAAATAAAGTTTTGGAGCTTAACCCAACCGACTAGGCCAGTGTTTTTTGAACGGACAAATAGAGCCCCGTCACAGGGACCCAAGTTCCCATCAGCAAAAACACGTGAGTTTGCTATCCTGGCTCCAAAATGGTGGAATGAGCTCCCCATTGACATCAGGACAGCAGAAAGCTTACACATCTTCGAGCGATAGAACTATTAACAAAGCACTTATATACTAATAAAGGATTGGCTTATCTAAAGCCAGTTGAGTAGCACTTGAAATGTGTGGCTCTATGAAACCTGATGTACTTATATGATTCTGTTTTCTTCAAGGTTGTGTCTTCCTGGTCGAATGTACTTATTGTAAGTCGCTTTGGATAAAAGCGTCAGCTAAATGCAATGTAATGTAAGAAAATGTTTTTATGAACCCCACAGCTTCCGGTCTTCCAAGACCCGACCTGTCAAAAAGACGTGGTGCAGGCACGAAACATACTACCAATAGAAATACATTGCTTTTAAAATCATTCTGTGACACGAAAATAATGGGAAAATCGTGTTGGTGAACACGAATCAATAGATTAAATTTAATTCGTGACTATTACACAAAATGCCATGAGACTGGGTTGCACACTTACGTCGGAGGGGGGCGAGATTAACCTAAGCTAATAATTTATGTTGAGTTCAGCAAATAAAAGTTGTAACAAGCAGTAGCGCTGAGCAAAGTGACTAGAACGCAACCACACACTTTATAAAGTCAGGCAACACTAACCAGGCTTCTTGTGATTCTGTTTATTTGTACCTGTTACGTCCCCACTAAGGTCTAGGGGACCTGGAGACAATAACATACAACAACCAATAATTATGAGGGAGTCAGAGTAAAGGTTGACAAAAGGTTTATTTCTTAAGCGCTCATTGAACATAAGTTTAACAGAAATACACTTTGTGTGAGGAGGAGGAGGAGGAGGAGTCAAAGGAGATTGAGCCAAATAAAAGAAACAAGCATAACAAAACCAGGCCTATCTCTACATCTATCCTTTGAAACACATAGTTATAAAATACATCAAAAAGTGCATTTTGAATAATAGGTGACCTTTAAATGAAAAAGCCAACAGTTTTCCATGTACATTAACACAGTTGTTGTTTTTCTTCAAAATATGCTTCTGCAAATTATACCATAATCCTGTTATTGTGAAATCAGCAGATCTGTGAAACTCACCCTGATCTTCTTAGAACACACTTCAAATAAAGCTCACTATAAAATACAAATTATTTCGACTTCATTTTATTACATTAAACTATCGTTCTGTCCGTCCTTCCGTCTGTCCGCAGTCTTCCTCTCTCTCTGAGAATTAAGAAAACAAAATTAAACTCTGTTTAAGGTGAACCGGCCCTCTGCCAGAATCTCTAACAATCACTCACCCACCTAACACACATACGTACACACATACTCCTCTATCTGTGGCATTGCCTTAAAAATGGCTTCCTGTAGTTTGAGGAGAATGTAAACAGAGGGACAAGGAGGGAAGAGAGACAGTCGTAGACAGTAACAGAGAGAGGAGAAGTTTAGAATTGACTAAGGATGGATTTTCAATTGATAACTAATTCAATCTAATTCTAAAAAAGTCACATAATCCTAAACAGTTATTAGTAATATGGGAACATTAAAAGATGAACACATACAATGTTTGTATTCAATATAAAAGCATACATTTGAATCCTCAAAACTGCTCTCTCTTTTCAAATGTGTGGGCATTAGGTTTTTTTATAAATATGCATTGTAGAGTTTACTGTTTCACACCAAGCAAGTGCAATTTGTGACAGGAAACAAACTGCAACCCCCAAGTCAGACCTGCCCAACATCCAAACCTTAGTTCACGCCCAATTAGACCTGATTCTCTGCAACTGCACTGAATGTTGCATGGATGAAAATGAATGACATTGTACATGAACCATGAATCTTCAATATGGACCTGCATATCCAGCGAAGTAGGGGTGATATGGGGTCGTGGATGACTTCAGTCCTTTTAGGGATGGTAGCAGTGACCAGGATCTTGCAGTGCTTACACAAGCAGTGTTCCAATGCGGCCCACGGGATGACTTTGCAAAGTGTAAAATGTCAATGTGCAATATAATGTCAGACAGCAGATTCAGTACAAAACTCATTGGTTTGGTGGAACCCTGTGTATCTTAATGTTTTTTTCATATACATTTTGTAAACCAGGCAGGGGTATCACTTAACCTTCTTCCTTAATAGTCCCCACTTTAGTTTGTATGGTGGTGTCAGTTCAGGTGGTCAGGATCACTGCACAGATGTGGAAATCAGTCGTTTTAATCATAAAATACTATACAGTTCCAAACAGAGGGGACTACATGTGCAGTGCCTTTGTAGATACAATGTGATCTGTAAGTTGTAATGCACATATGTAAATGATAAACTGAGGAATAACATTGTTGAAATTGCAAGTTCATAATGTTTTGTAAAAAGATAGTTCATTTCATGTGAACATTTTTCAGAGTGTACTTGTTTGCAATAAAACATAGGGAAACATTTAGAGTGGTTGTTATTATGCTGTGATTTAAATGGCCTGGCCCACTGGAGATCAAATTGGGCTGATTCGGCTGCTGAACATAAATGATCTTGACACCCCCTGGCTTACAACAAAGTCTGGCCACAATGTCCTGAGATAGGTTAATGGCATGACTTCTCATAAGGAGCACCAACATGCAGTGCACCAGGCTGCCAGGGTGAAGTAACTAAAGGCTATACTTGAATACATTTAGGGCTGTTAACACTAGCAATTCATCTGGAAGTTTTAACGCAGAGGCACGGAAAGTGAAAAAATCGGCATGAGCTACAACTGGACATCAGTAAGAACCATCACTACCTCACTAGCGTCACTCCGGTCTGCATCTGCTCCCTGTGTTACCTCCTCTGCTGCCTCAGTGGAGCGGCCCTTTGAATGCATGAGGGGCCAACGGTTTCCATCCAGTGCTGGGTCTGTCTGAACGTGGCCTTGCTCCATTCATAAGTGTTTCTGGCTCTCTCTTTGGAAAATCTGCTGTGAAACATAAACATGTTGAAGTGTTTTAAATAGAGCTTTAGGTCAAACACCAGCACATTCACCAAGAAAATGAGAAACATCAAATAACCACAGTTTATTTAACTCTGTGTTGGAATATGGATAATTTGGAAAGCACAAAAAATGATTAGCTGGGCCGATCGGGAAGATTATCCATTCTGTTTCCTTTCGCTAACGTAATATGCAGTGTGTAAATAAATCTGAACCACTGAGTAGATTGCAGTTTAAGCTGTTGTATCATACTCAGCTCTGATTGAATTATTGAGTGCATAACTTTAAGATCATTGCATGACTAACATTTCGCCTGTACATATTTAAAACACATGAGCAGCATATGAATAGTGGCAGGACAGGGATAACAATGGAAACTAGAAAATGCATTTCCTGCAGAAAATGCGTGTGAATGCTGTAAACGGTGAACATTTGTGGCTGAATTTAGCTGAAAATGCAGAAAAAGCTGTAAGGCAAGGCAAGTTTATTTATATAGCACTTTTCAACACAAGGCAATTCAAAGTGCTTTACAAAAAATGAAAGACATTAAGAAAATGGCATCATTAAAAAGAAAAGCTAATAAAATAAACATTAAAAGAAAAAATACTTGGATAAAAGTTACAGTGCAGTTTAAGATATGAATAGTTCAATTAAAAGCAGCGACAAAAAGAAAAGTCTTCAGCCTGGATTTAAAAGTAGTCAGAGTTGCAGCGGACCTGCAGGTTTCTGGGAGTTTGTTCCAGATATTTGGAGCATAATAACTGAACGCTGCTTCTCCATGTTTAGTTCTGACTCTGGGGACAGAAAGCTGACCAGTCCCTGAAGACCTGAGAGATCTGGATTGTTACGGTGTGCAGGAAGCCGGACCCAAATGCAGATTTAAGTGACAAAATAATTCCTTTATTTCAAGGCTACAATATTCAGAGACAGAACAGAACACTCACCGCAGTTTACTCACAACACAAGACGAACCAACACTGAACACAGGAAGAGACAAGACTAAATACAGGAAGGGGTAATCACAAGACGAGACATAGCCGGGCAGGGGAGGAGAAACACAAGGGCCACAGGTGAAAACAATCAGACAACTAGACACACCAGGGAAACTAACGACGGGAGGAAAAACACAGCAAGAAGGACCAGACAATATACAAGGATGAAAATACCCATAACCAGACATACAAAACTACAACACAGACAGATCCTAACATGGATGGTTCATAATTTAGCAGGAGGTCAGAAATGTATTTTGGGCCTAAACCATTCAGTGCTTTATAAACCAGCAGCAGTATTTTGAAATCTATTCTTTGACACACAGGAAGCCAGTGTAAAGACTTCAGAACAGGAGTGATGTGATCCACTTTCTTAGTGTTAGTGAGGACTCGAGCAGCAGCGTTCTGAATCAGCTGCAGCTTCCTAATAGATTTTTTAGTGAGACCTGTGAAGACACCATTGCAGTAGTCGAGTCTACTGAAGATAAAAGCATGGACAAGTTTTTCCAAATCCTGCTGTGACATTAGTCTTTTAATCCTAGATATATTCTTTAGGTGATAGTAGGCTGATTTAGTAACTGTTTTAATGTGACTGTTGAAACTCAGGTCAGAGTCCATGACTACACCTAGATTTCTGGCTTTATCTGTTGTTTTGAACATTGCACACTGAAGCTCAGCGCTAACTTTGATACGTTCTGACTTGGCTCCAAAAACCATTACCTCAGTTTTATCTTTGTTTAATTGGAGAAAGTTCTGACACATCCAGTCATTGATTTGTTCAATGCACTTACTCAGTGTTTGAATTGGAGCATAGTCTCCTGGTGAAATTGTTATGTAAATGTGTGTGTCATCTGCATAGCTATGGTAACTTATTTTGTTGTTTTTCATTATCTGAGCCAGTGGTAGCATGTAGATGTTAAAGAGAAGAGGCCCCAAGATGGAGCCTTGAGGAACCCCACATGTCATATTTGTCAACTCAGATGTGTATTTACCTAAAGAAACAAAGTTGTTTCTGTCCTTTAAGTAGGATTCAAACCAATTTAGAACTGTTTCCGAAAGTCCCACCCAGTTTTCCAGTCGGTCTAGTAATATGTTGTGGTCAACAGTGTCAAACGCAGCACTGAGATCTAATAATACTAACACTGAAGTTCTGCCACTGTCTGTGTTTAAGTGGATGTCATTAAAGACCTTTACAAGAGCAGTCTCAGTGCTGTGGTTTGAACGAAAGCCTGACTGGAACACATCGAAACAGTTATTTAAATGCAAGAAATTACTCAACTGTTGAAAAACAACTTTTTCAATGATTTTACCTAGAAATGGGAGGTTTGATATGGGCCTGTAATTGTTCATTACTGAAGCATCTAGATTATTCTTTTTTAAGAGCGGTTTAATGACTGCAGTTTTCAGGGCCTGTGGAAAAATACCTGAGTGAAGAGATTTGTTTACTATATGGTAGCTGCTTTTAGCTACAGAGACCAAGTCAGTGTGTTGCTGAACTTAGCGGAGAAATGCAGAAAAGTTAAATGATTTGAATCAAATTGTTACAGCTCAAATGAATTGCAATGACTTTGTTGAAAACTTGAAAGTGAAATGTTAAACTGGAAGAGGAGGAAAAATAGTGAAGAAGCTTAATATTTAAAAGAAAAGGTTTAAAAAAGGTATAAACAACCACATGTATAGCCTTGATGTCCTGAAATAGCTGAATAATGTAGCAGTTGAATGGTTTCTGCAGCTGGAAGTAGGCTGAAGGAGTTATATATAAAATGTAAGTAGTAGTGAATGAATATATTTAGAAGAGAAAAGAAAGTAAAAAGGCTTGGGAAAGCAGCAGAATATTTTGACTGCAAACTTTTCGACTAAAACCATACGTCACCAATAATGTATAAAATATGTGGAACATGTTGAAGTCAGTATGAAGTCTCCATCAGACAGAAAATAATAGGCTGAGACAGTCTGTTAAAGTCCAGTATGTTTGTCAGTGTTTGTTTCTGTGCTGAGCACCTACTCATAACACATAATCATAACACCTGTGTGAGCCCAGAGATCAAAGGTTTCCATGGTGATGTGCAGTAATCAGTGAGAGGAGAGCCTTTCCATGGGTCTGAATGAGAGATAAACCCAGGGCCGCCCCTGGCCAACTTTGGGCCCCAAGCGACATTGTGAGATGTACCCCCCCCCCCAACCGACAGGAGTGAAAAAAAAATGTTTGGAAACAAAGTAGGCTACTTTGCAAATATAATTTCTGTTTATTATTATTATTATTATCAACACAGTTACTTTTGTATACAATGAGGTAAATGGTAAATGTGCATGTATGTCGTTCAGTGTGCGTTTACAGGTGAATACGTCTGCATTTCCTGCCAAATACTAGCCTCAAAAAGATTAAAATATAATTAATGCAAATAAACTACTTCTACTAATGATAATCATAATCAATTCAATAATATAAATACTATATTATTTTTATTATAATAAAGTTGTAATATAGTCAAGACAAAACATGCTTATGACATGCTCAAAAACTGATATTTCTTAAATCTGTATTCAGTTCCCTCTGTCAGCAATGTATCAACAACTACACACACATTTCTATCAGTATTTCTCTGTGTTGTGGTTGACATGATGATGAATGTTAGGAGTTAAGGGGAGAGGCTGAGCATCACCATGAAATGTGCAAATTGACATAAAAATAAATAAAAGGGGAAAAAATGCTCCATGTTTTTTAGGCTGTAAACTCTAACTGTTACATAAGCCAACTAGACAGACAGTGTATCACTCTTCCTCCACATTAGCAGATAAAAGGCATAACATACTTGAATGAATGGTAAATAAAGAATGCTGGAAATAACTGCATCTCCATTAGCCTATATGCTCTGCAGAGACTGCCTTCCTCATGTCGTGAATTGCAGCTGATGTTTTAATATGGCAACTGGCAATTTGACTTATACAACATTCACAAGTTGTACATTTAACTCATACAATAACCCACCTTCGAGTGATGCTCTAGTTTCTTCATGTTTTTTTCCCTTTCCCTCTTGCTTGCTCCGGACTGAAACTGTCTTTTCGCCGACATCTCTTCACCTGCACTAGTGGCCGTATCAAAGCCGTGATTGGTCAGATGTCGATTCATTGCAACGGTGTCGGGTTACAGACGTGCTCCCCTTGTCACCTCTCACTCTCACTCTCGTGGGGGGTGCGCGGAGAACTGAGCGGAGAACTGAGCGGAGAACTGAGCGGAGAACTGAGCGGAGAACTGAGCGGAGAACTGAGCGGAGAACTGCGCAAAGCAGCTGAGGCAAGGCGAGGCCCCCTGCAGCCTGCGTGATTGGCCTGTAAGGAGGGGCGGCCCTGGATAAACCTCTTACATGTGAATGTTTTGTTGAAGAACCGTAGCAGATATCGGTGAAATGTCAACGCGTGAAGCGTCTCAGGACCCTGGCGAGCGTCTGAAGTGTGCTTTTTTTTGTACTTTCGGGTCAATAATGTGGCCTTTTGGCAGATTAACTAAAGGTGTGCGGCTGCTGCTGTGAGGAAAGAGCAGGCTGTATTTACAATAGGCTTTAATGGAGATATGTTGAACGTTTTTGTCACTTCATGCCCTCAAGAGGCACTTTGTTTAATTATTTAGCTTAATTATTATTTTTTTATTTTTTTTATTATTTTCCAGCCTAGGAGAGGTTTTCCTATGTTTTTCATGAACAATGATGTCCAAGGAGTGTAGGGTTTGGGAATTATGGCAGGTTTAAAAAAAATGTTTGGGTGAATTTCAAGCTGTCTCCACTCTGTTTTGAGATCAAAGCACTCTAGACTTAACGAGCTGCTCAATACACAATGATGTTAAAATCTGAAGAAGGCCTCTTTACCAAGCTCCAAACTAAGTTAAATATCTTAAAAAGTGTAAAATATATGAAAAATCTGAAGAACAAGTTTTATAGCTGAAGGTCTTGTGATCATTTTAAAGTTGGAATGAAGTCTCAAGCTGAAAGTATGTGGAAGGAGAAGCATTTGACGCAAGGTGTAGGAAAAAGAGGTGAATGCTGTAAACAGCATTTGCACTAATAATAAGAAGAGGTAGAGGAAGATTAAAGATTTGAAGAACTATAGTGGAATGCTGTAAACAGCAACCCAATGTTCACTTAGTGCAACAATATGAAAAGAAAAGTATAGTATTTTAATATGGAAAGTGTAGTCCTGTTTTGGTATCTAAAGTGGATCATCCCACACCAACAATTTTAATGCAAATGATGATGAATGATGAACGTCCTCATATAGTTATGTCATATAGTTTGAAGACTCAAAACAAATTCCAATACAGCAAAATACTGTTTTATTATAGATTTGTGTTGCTGTTTATACATATTCCAAGGAAAACACTAATTGTTCTTTTAAAAAAAAGGCCATTATCTAAGGCAGGGGTGCCCAACCAGTCGATCGCGGGGAGATTCCCAGTCGATCGCGAGATGTGTCTAAAAATAGAACAACAATATTCTGATGCGGACACACACACACAAATATATTTATATAAATATATACAATTTAAAGTATGAGAGCACTCTCATAATAACGTAACACAATCAGAGACTGGACCCCCTCTCTCTGGTCGCTGAAATGGGGAATTGAAATTACAGGCCAAAAGTTGTACAAGTATTAAAAGTAAGCAGAGGACACCAAACCAACTGAGACCCGTCTGTCCGCCGCATCTACGCACACACACCTACACACTGTACCACACACACCTGCACACTGTACCACACACACACCTACACACTGTACCACACACACCTACTACAGCTCCTAAAGCATAATCAGGATACAGCCGTTGTGTATTTTATTATGTGAAGCACTAAATGGTCTTAGACAAATATCGACTCTTTGTTTGTAGTTATCTACTACTATCTACTGTAGGCTGCTGTGCCTCCTGTCATCATTAATGGACATCGCTTTAAAATGACCGCTCAGGGGAGAGGAGTTCTCATTTCTCTAACCGCCTGCTGCTTCCCCTCCTCTCTCCTCGGTTCCCCTCTTCAGTCCTCCGCTCGCATCTACTGTGGGTGGGACTAAGTCTCGAGGATAGGAGTCGAGGAAAGGAGTCGAGGAGGGGAAATTTAAGAATTGAGAAGCCTCTCATCTGTCTCATCTGCAATGCGAGCGTGGCTTTATCGAAGAAGTGTAATTTAGGAGCGGCATTTCAAAATAGTGCACAAACGCTACGAGACGGAATTCCCTCCTAATTCTGCCCTACGCTCCCAAAAGGGGAGGGGCCTGAAAGGACAGCTAAATGCACAGCAGTCCATTTTCACCAGGCCCAACAACAAGACAAGAGCAAGGCTGCTACCATAGCATCTTATCGTGTCAGTCACGTTCTTGCGAAACACATGAAGTCTTTCAAAGACGGCGAAGTTGTGAAAGAAGCATTCCTGGAGCCTGTCGACGCGCTTTGTGGGGACAGTAAAAATAACAGTAGCGTTTCAACAGGTTTTTGATATAATAAAAACTCAAGTTAGATACCGTTATTAATCAGCTGTACGTTTTAGTTTGTTTGAACTTATTCATTATAATTGGTGGTGATGGCGGCGCACAGTCGCAGTGGCTCGTAGCTCTTCCTTTCTGTGCTGTCTATGTGTGTTTTCGTCCGTATGTCTACTTGCCAATGTTACGGTTAGCAGTGCGAATCCTATGTACAGCCGCAGGGACCTACTTACGATAGGATTACAGTGCAATGTGGCGATAACAAGTGCATTTTCGCACTCCCACAATATACCGGAAGAGATAGCCAGGACACCGGGCTCTCCGTGGATTGTTGTCGGCTCCACCAGGCGGAGGAGGAGCAGGAAGCAGAAGCGGGGATGCCGGTCCGGTCAACTGGCTAAGCTAAGGAGACAACCTCACAAACCACCGCTACCCAGCATCTTTCTCACGAACGCCAGATCCAGACCCGGCGTCATGGGCGGGCCCCATGGGGCCGGGCCCGCCCATCCAGGATTTGGGCCCGCTGTTTTAATCAGGGCTGAATACAACATTTTAATTGTTTTATTATTATATTTAGTGTTGTTATTTGTAGGGCTTTGTCCTAATATTTATTTTTGTTTTAAACTATGTTGAAAGATTAGTTTAATATCATTTTTTTTATTTTGCTATGAAATTCTGAATGAAAGGCTGCGCGCGAGACTGTTTTTTTGCTGGGTTGAGTCGTGTGGGTTTTTGAGTGAGATGCGGCACAGCGCTAGGCTACCTGCACAGTGCTATCAATTCACAATCCACATATCCCGAAGCCGCCCATATCATAGCTGGTGATTTCAACCATGCAGACTTAAAGACAGTTCTCCCAAAGTTTGTACAACACATAAAATGTGCTACCAGGGATAAAAACACACTGGATAAGGCCTATTCAAACATTAAGAAGGGATTTAAGTCTGTACCACTACCACATCTAGAGCAGTCAGATCACCTGTCCATCCTTTTAACCCCAGCATACACCACTGTCAGGAGGAAAACTCAACCCACCACAAAGACTGTTAAAACATGGCCTGAAGGAGCTTCCTCACAGCTACAGGATTGCTTCGAAAGGACTAACTGGGATATTTTTGAGGTTCAGGACTTGGAGGAGTACGCATCAACTGTACTCTGCTATATACAGAACTGTGTGAATAATGTGACTGTTGAAAAACATATTCAGATATACCCCAACCAGAAGCCCTGGATGACGAAGGAGGTCAGAGCTCTCCTCAAGGGCCGAAACATCGCCTTCAGGTCTGGTGATAGTGCTCAATACAGTGCAGCTAGAGCCAACCTGAAGAGAGGCATCAGGGATGCCAAAGTAGCCTACAAGAGGAAGATTGAGGACCACTTCACCAACAACGATCCACGGCGGGTGTGGCAAGGTATACAGCACATCACCAACTACAAGAACAATAACAGCACAACGGTTGACAGGGACGCCTCACTGGCAGAGGAACTTAATTGTTTCTTTGCTCGTTTTGAGGTCAATGCAGTAGAGACGGACACAACAACCTCACCAGCATCCAACAGTCACACCCTCACTGTGCAGGAGCATGATGTGAGGCGTGTGCTCAGAGCGGTGAACCCAAGGAAAGCTGCAGGCCCTGATGGCGTGACGGGAAGGGTGTTGAAAGAGTGTGCAGACCAACTTACGGAGGTCTTCACAAAGATCTTCAACCTGTCACTCTCCAAATCCATCATCCCTTCGTGCCTGAAATCTGCCACAATCATCCCTCTGCCGAAAAAAAACATCATCTCCAGCCTCAACGACTACCGTCCGGTAGCACTCACACCGCTCATCATGAAGTGTTTTGAGAGGCTGGTCCTGCAGCACATCAAAACCATTCTCCCACCCACCTTCGACCCATATCAGTTTGCGTATAGAGCAAATAGGTCTACAGAGGATGCCATCACCACTGTTCTTCACAGTGCACTGTCCCACCTTGAACACCAGGGGAGCTATGTGAGGATGCTCTTTGTTGATTACAGTTCTGCCTTTAATACAGTCATCCCGGGCAGATTGGTTTCCAAGCTATCTGACCTAGGATTTTCCCCAAACATCTGCCAATGGATTAAGGACTTCCTAACTAACCGCCCCAGACAGTGAGAATAGGCCCTCACCTCTCCTCCACCCTCACACTCAGCACCGGTTCACCACAAGGCTGTGTGCTGAGCCCCATGCTCTACTCCCTGTACACCTATGACTGTGCCCCCACTCACCCCACCAACACCATCGTCAAGTTCGCGGACGACACAACCGTGGTTGGACTGATCACAAGAGGAGATGAGTCAGCCTACAGGGATGAAATCCAGAGACTGGCGGTGTGGTGTTCAGATAATAATCTTGTTCTGAACTCCATAAAAACAAAATAACTCATTATAGACTTCAGGAAAAACAGCACAACACCAGATCCACTGTACATCAACGGCAACTGTGTGGAAAGGGTTCCCGCCTTCAGGTTCCTCGGCACACACATTGCTGAAGATCTATCCTGGTTTATCAACACCACAACATCTGTGAAAAAGGCCCAGCAGCGACTCCACTTCCTGAGGATCCTCAGGAAAAACAACCTGGAGGAGAAGCTGCTGGTGTCTTTCTACCACTGCTCCATAGAGAGTGTGCTGGCATATTGCCTAACCACGTGGTGTGCCAGCTGCTCAGAAAAGGACAGGAAAGCCCTTCAGAGGGTCATCAACACAGCCCAGAAGGTCATCGGCTGCTCACTGCCTTCTCTGGAGGAACTCTTCAGCCAACGTTGCCTCAACAGAGCAGGCAAAAATAATTGCAGACTCTTCACACCCTGGACACTTCCTGTTTGCTCTTCTGCCCTCCGGTAGACGCTACAGGTCAATTCAATCAAGGACAAACCGACTGAAAAACAGTTTCTACCCCAGAGCCATACGAGAACTGAATACCGTCAAACGCTGAACTGAATAATTACAACTTCCAACTGCACTACTTTTTAATAGTTGTATTAACTTATTAACTGATCGACATCAGAGATGCAAAATATCATCCCTGTGTTTTTCATATTGTAAACTGTATTTAAATAATGTGCGGGCATGTATGCATGTTGGTATGGATGTGTGAGCATATGTTTAATGTGTATATGTTTATATAGATATATATGTATTCGTTTTATGTGGAAATGCACTGAGGATTGCTTTTTTAAATTTCGTTGTACCTGGTGCGATGACAATAAAGGAATTCTATTCTATTCTATTCTAGTCTTCTTCTAATTATTGTACAAAATGGTATAAGAATGCAAACTTAAATTGATTATAGTCTATTATCAATTCAGGTTAAGAAACTAGTGTTGCTTGCATCCTATTTTAAAGGCATTTATTTGTATACTCTTGTTTGATGTTCTCATAAACGAGTCATGTTTATCATAGAACTTGGTTTAATAACCTTAATAGTGACGGAGCAACATTACATCCACATGGTAGTTATCACAACACTACTCGAATCCCGCCTGTAGATCCCTACATCCAGTACGGTGCCTGCAGAAGGACAAAAGAGACCAAATGCAAATACTCTACATCCCATTTCTTTAGCTCTTCCTACAGTAGTGAACAAAACTGTTATACTGAGCACATATGACAGAACATACAAAATGCTGCAAATGTACATATTATCGAACTATGTGTGCATTTAGTAACTGATGAACACAGAGGCTATCTCGAAGAATGAGTGCAGCATTTAACTCAGTAATTACTACAGTAACAAAGTAGATTACTAAAATAGAATACATTTGCACTGTGAAACAAAACTTTAAGTCTCAATATAGCATAACTGTGTGAACTAACAGTTTAGAGACATTGTTCTCAGAGTGGTATGCTTATGCATATATGACAAAGCTTCAGTCTCTGTATTTGGGATTAGGCTTGATAGCACGGCCTGAGCGTGTCCTGTAGACACTCTCAGGAGTGTCTGACAGCAGTTTAGCTGTGGGAACATCAGCCCTCATGTGTTCACTGTTCAGTGATTCCTGTGTGTTACAATCTGTAGACTCAAGTCCTGTGTCCTGATGATCAGTGTCACTTGTGGAGGTATGTGACGGGACAGGCTCACACTGTAAAATATTACCATGATTTCACAATATTTAGCTGTAATATTTTACAATAAATTACTGTTTTACCACTTTACAGTCTTTACCTGTAATGTTCACAATATAATACTGTAATTTTGAATTTCACAGTGAAATCAATACAGGCACAGTTAATTACTGTGAATGTACAGGATCAATGATTACCAGGATTTCACAACATGTTACTGTATTATTTCACAGTAAAATACTGTATTCAGACCATCCTCTGTGATAACACAACAAATTAAGTGATTTTCTTGCTTTTATCGCTCTTGCTTGGCTTTAAATACTAATTTCTTTTTTTGGTGCAGGTTTTACTTAAATTGAAAGGGGCACCGCTGCATGTGCCTTAAAATAAACGATGCAACATATAAATCGATGTCAAATTGAAATTGTTGTCTTGGCTTATTGTTTTCAGGTGCTTCCTGGGCATTAATCCCAAGACAGGCTCGAAAGCCAAAAAGAGGCATGGCAATTTAAACCCCCATGTCAGCACATTCTTCAGAAAAATAGTTGACTTTGAGTGGATGTCTGTGTAAGTGCTCCCCTCCTTGTTTTCTTTTCTGTCTCCCTGCTGCGCAGGTGCACCTGGTCTGTACCTGCTGCCCCTGGCTCCGCCTCTGCCCAAGTGCACCTGGTCTTCCCCTGGCTCCGCCTCTGCCCAGGTGTTCCAAATTCCACTCAGCCGTGTATATATAAAGAGAAGCTGGAGGAGAAGGATGTCTCGCCTATCCTAACGCCGGGAGACACTCTCCTTAGAATACCTCTTTGCCATTTTGAGCTGTAGGCCATATTTTTGCAGATGTGTTTATGTTTAGCCTGGAGGACCTGGTAGTCCAGTTTTCGCAGCGTTATTTTGTTTCCCATAGGGTTTATATTTGATTTCTGGTTGGGGGGAGCTCTGGGTCCTACGGTCCGTGGTGTGGCTGGCTCGGGTTCCCTCCTTCTGTTTGTTCCTTTTGGCCAGTCCTCCAGACCTCTTTTTGTTTCCCGTTTCACTTGTGTGAGCAAACGGCTGATTATCAATAAATGCTCGTTACCAAGTACCGGTTATTGCGTGTATTCTGTCATGTTGCGGGTCTCAGCACGAGCAACTACCGCAGAGTATAGGTTGGGGCCGTAACAACATGTCCAAGACACTGTGAAATGTACTTTGCACTTCAATGGAGTAATACAAAGTTAAAATGGGCATTTTCTTTGTTTTTCTTTGTTGATTGAGCTGATTGGATTGTGTAGTTATGGTAAAATCCCAGTTAACTAGTCAGATTTACAATATATTATCGTATTATTTACATTTGTATATTTACAGTAAATTACTGGCTACTGTGTTGCATTACTTCTACAGTAATAGTGTGAAAATACAGGTAATTACTGTAATCTATGTACAGCAAGGTACCATAATACCACAGCTCTGTACTGCTATATCACAGTAATTCCATGGGCATGTCAACTGTAAAGTCACAGTATTTAGTTGTACTTTTATTCTAATTTACTGTAAAATATCTACAGTAAATTACTGTGAAATATTTACAGTCAATTACTGTGAACTATTTACAGTAAATTACTGTGAAATCCATGCAACTAGTAGCCAGTAATGTACTGTAATTTTACAGCCAAACATTTTACAGTGCAGCTACAGGCAGAATGTGCCTACGATTCCTTCTGTACAGCTTCGCTTCCCGTCTGAATGGACGACGTATGACCGGGGTTCCTTGCAAATCTGTTGAATCATTCCAGTCCTGTTGTAACCTTGTGGGGTCTGCATCCTAACAACCTGTCCTTCCATCAAAGGTTGTAGTGGTCGGCTTGACTTATCATAGCACTGTTTTTGATACAGCCTCTTGTTTAGAAGCTGGGCTTTTACCTCTTGTGGATGGCGCATGTCTGGCTCAAGCAGCTTCACCGAGACTGGGAGTGTTGTACGTGTTTGTCTCGACATCAGTCTCTGTGCAGGAGATCCTAATTTTGCGTCATGTGGTACATTCCTGTTTTTTTAATAGGTTAAGAAAAACATCAGTTCCATCTCTATGAGATTTCTCCATGAGCTGCTTAACACTGCACACAGCCCGTTCAGCTAGCCCATTGGACTGGGGATACTGAGGGCTGCTGGTAATATGATTGAAGTCCCACTGTGAAGCAAAGTCTTTAAAGCGCTGGCTAGTAAACTGCCTCCCATTGTCTGACATGAGGGTGTGAGGTGTTCCATGAACTGAGAAATGTATTTTCAGCTTTGCAATGACTGTTGCTGCAGTGATATCACGAAGCATGTCTATCTCATACCAGCCTGAATATGAGTCCACTAGCACCAAGTATTGCTGATTGTGCCACTCAAAGATGTCAGTTGCTACAGTTGACCACGGAAGGTCTGGAACTGGATGCAGATGGAGTGGTTATTTCTGCTGGTGTGGTTGTGTGCTGTTACACACTGAGTGTCAGGGACCAAGCAGTAAGACAACAGGACACAGGAGTGGTTTAAATAAACTAGGGTTTTTATTTACCCAAAAATCCACAGAACATCATATAATAACAAGGCCTATAAAAGAGGTCAACAGAAAATACCTCAAAGAAACATAACAGGTGTTAACTCAACAAAACTGACCTGCTACAATGAAAAACCAAGGAACCTATATAGTGGCTTGGCCAAACCACGTTGAACCCAAAGGACAATTAATAGTCACATCATACACAAAGGACACTGACAAAACCCAAATCCCCCCTTTCACAAGGAAGCAGGTGGTTTGTCCCAATTGGATCCTTGCTGTATTTATGAGTCTTCAGCGCTCGGCCACACACTATGCTGAACCAGGAAGTAACCTCCCCCAATGGACATGGTAACATTTAGAGTAAATGTGTGGTATTAATTGGCATGTTTTATTGTAGTTGCACTGAAGCAAAACTACTGAAGATGAGGATGCAGTGTAGTTGGTTTACCCTGTGTGGCTGTGGCCATCACACACTCCCCCCCTTCAAGACTCTCGCTGAAACAGCGAGAGAGGTAGTCGGCTGTGACATTGTCCTTGCCTGGGATGTGCTGAATGTTAAAGCGGAATGGTTTCAGTGCTAGCTACCACCGGGTAATCCTTCCATTTGTATCCTTCATCCTTCCCATCCACTGAAGCGCTTTATGATCAGTCTCCAGAGTGAATTCTCTACCCAGGAGGTAATACCGGAGAGAGTCGAGGGCCCATTTGATAGCCAGTGCCTCTTTTTCCACGGTTGAATACCTGACCTCCCTGGGGAACAGTTTCCGGCTGATGTAGGCCACTGGATGGCGGTTGTCTGATGATTCCTGGAGAAGCACAGCGCCCAGACCCCTATCAGAAGCATCCGTTTGCAAGATAAAATGTTCATCAAAGTTTGGACTGTAAAGAACAGGTTTCTTACTCAATGATCCCTGGATGTCGTGAAAAGCTGCCAAGGACTCCTCTGTCCACTGTATCTGATTTGAAGACCGGGATCCATTCTGGTCTGTGAGTATAGAGCTTCCCTGGCAGAGAATTGAGGTACAAAGCGGTGGTAGAAGCCTACCATGCCCAGAAAAGATCGGAGCTGCTTCCTTGTTTGTGGCACAGGACATGACTCGATGGCCTGAATCTTGCTGACCCGCGGCCGTATCACACCGCGTCCAATGATGTGGCCCAGGTACTCCGTCTCTGCAGCGGCAAAGACGCACTTCGATGGATTGATAGTCAGCCCTGCAGAGTAGAGGCGATCCAAGACAATGTGCAGATGTTCCATGTGCTCCTCCCAGGTGGAGCTGTAAATGACAATGTCATCCAGATATGCTGCAGCAAAACCAGATAAATCACAAAGTACCTGATCCATAAGCCTCTGGAAAGTCGCTGGAGCACCATGCAGCCCAAATGGCATGACCGTGAACTGGAAAAGACCCAATGGTGTCCTAAAGGCTGTCAGCTCCCTGGACCGCTCAGTCAGTGGAACCTGCCAGTAACCCTTGGAAAGATCTAATGTGGTTAAGTATTTGGCTTTTCCAAGCCGTTCAAGCAGTTCATCGATTCTTGGTGTTGGATAAGAATCAAACAGAGAAATTGAGTTCAGGTGCCTAAAATCAATACAAAACCTAAGACTGCCATCCTTCTTTGGCACAAGGACCACTGGGTTGCACCACTCGCTTTTCGAAATCTCAATGATCCCCAGGGACAGCTTCAGATCGACCTACTTTTTCAGTGATGCCAACAGGCGTTCCAGAATCCTGTAACTCAGCTGTCTCACAGAAGCACCTTCTCTAACCACAATGTCATGCTCAACAATATCTGTTCTCCCAGGATTCTCCTGAAATAATTCTGACCTACAGATTGTTCTTGTTGTTTGTCTTCTGAGAGGTGGCTGAGGTCATGGCTCACCATAGCCACCCCTGGAGATAGGTATTGCTCCTCCACTTCCTCTTCCTCTTGTACATCCCTGATGAGCATCACTCTTGCTTCTTGTTCAGGTCGCGGCACCCACTCTTTCAAGAGATTTATATGTAGTACTCTACTGGAGCGTGGCTTCCCAGGGGTAGCCACAACCTCATATGTTGTGGGCCCGAGTTGCTACTTGATCTCAAATGGTCCCTGCCACTTTGCCAACAGCTTGCTGTTATCACTTGGGAGGAGAACTAGTACCTTTTGTCCTGGGTTGAAGGATCTTTGCCGAGCTGACCGATCATACCAGGACTTCTGCTGTTGCTGGGCCACTGCCATGTGAGATTGGGCAAGCTGACTCATTTTCTCCAATCGATCTCTCATCTGAACAACATAGGATACAATGTTAACAGAACCCTCCCTCGCCTTGTTTCCCTCCCAAATCTCCCTCAACAGTGAGAGAGGTCCTCGTACTTCATGTCCATACAAAAGTTCAAATGGAGAGAAACCAGTGGAGGCTTGGGGTACTTCTCTATAAGCAAAGAGGAGGTATGGCAGCCACTGGTCCCAGTCTGTGCCACTGTTGTTGACAAACTTCCGTAGCATCTGCTTCAGGGTTTGATTGAAACGCTCCGTCAATCCATCAGTTTGGGGATGTTATGGTGTGGTCCTCAGGCTCCGAATACCCAGCAAGTGATACACCTGTTTCAGCAGAGTGGACATGAAGTTAGTTCCCTGATCAGTTAATATTTCATGAGGGAAACCTACTCTTGAAAAGAACTGAACCAAACAGAAAGCAACTGATTTTGCTTTTATGGATTTCAATGGAAACACTTTTGGGTACTTTGTGGCGTAATCTGTTATGACCAGCATGTACCGGTTTCCCCCCTTGCTCCTCTCAACAGGACCAACAATGTCCATCCCAAGGCGCTCAAATGGGGTGCCAATGATGGGTAAAGGCTGAAGGGGAGCTCTGGAGGAGGTTCTAGCAGATGTTATTTGGCACTGAGGACAACTTCTGCAGAATTGAGTGACCTCTCTTCGCAGGCCAGTGAAAATACCGTTGGATGCGAGCTATGGTTTTATGCTTATCCAGGTGGCCAGCCCAGGGGATAGAGTGCCCCAAAGAGAGAATGTTGTATCTAACTGCTTGGGGAACCACTAGCTGCAACACCGACCCCTGCTGACGGTAGAGAATGCCATTTTGCAGAACATACTCGTCTTCGTTGAAGTCCAGCTCAGCCTCTGGCTCTTTTTCCTTCGCCGTCTGAAAAAGAGAAACTAGGGATAGATCAGCTTTCTGCATTTCCATGATATTGGCTGGCATTTGAAACTGTAAGGTTAAATCTGGCTCAGTGCTGGATGGTGGGTTCACAACTGTGTGTTGGAACTTTTCCTGCCTCCTCTGTCTGCGAGTTTTCCGAGGTCTCCCAGATGTTGTGTCAAGCTCCTGATTGAAAAAAGGTAAAGCACTAAGAGTCTCAGAGTGCTCATTTGGTGATTTTGCCTGTGCTCTAGTAACTACAACATTACATTTTTGGCTTTGCTTCCCCTCCAACAAATCAAAAAGCACTGGAAGATCTCGCCCAGCACCGCTGGATAAGGCAAGTTATCAACAACCCCAATGTTCAAGAGGTAAGTTTGACACTCTACTTTTATGTACATGTCAGCTGTTGAATAGCTTTTCTCATCTCCATGCACACAACAGATTGGGATCGTGTCTCTTGTGCTAATAATGTTGGGTGGTACAAACTTCCGGTGTACAAGAGTCTGACTACTCCCAGAATCCAGCAAGGCCTTGATAATCTGTCCATTAACTTCTATGAGTGTCATCTTAATAGACTGGTCATCCTTACGCACGTGCTCAATATGAGGGCGAGGCACAAAGCACATTTGTGTCATTTTGGCTGCATTTTGGGGGCACATAGGTTTTATATGGCCTTCTATTCCACAGAGATAACAAATTGGCTTTTTACCAAGAGGTTTAAATGGGCCGCTAGCTGACTGCTTTTCCCACATGGGAGGGTGCCTCCTGATCGTACTGTCGAGCTGGTTTGTGTAGATCCTTTGAACTCCATGAGTTATAGCTCCATTGTTGTCCTTTATTACGGGCAGCAACAAAGACATCAGCCAGTCCAGCAGCCTCCATCGCCGATCCTGGGTCACGCTCTCGGATCCAGACTTGAAGCTCAGGGGACAACATTCTCAAATATTGCTCTAGTATGATTATTTCACCAATTTCATGTATGGATTTACCTTTTGGTTGGATCCATTTCCCATAAAGTTCCTTGAGTCTTACATACAACTCCTTGGGGCTCTCGTCAGGGTTAAACTCCAAGGAACGAAATCTTTGTCTGTAGGTCTCAGGGTTGATGTCATACTTAGAAAGAATAGCAGATTTTACTTGGTCATAGTCAAGGGAATCATCAATGTCCATATGCACATAAGCACCTCTAGCTTTGCCAGTAAGCAATGGTAACAAGTGAAAAACCCAATCTGCTTTCTGCCACCGGCATGCTATAGCAATCCGTTCAAATGTAATCAGAAAGTGTTCAATGTCATCATTGTCCGTTAATCTTTCCATTCTGGGCTCATGGTGTGTGTGAGACTGACCTGCAAGGTTTGGATTGGCAGCCATGGTAAAAAGCTCAGCTTGCACCTGAGGATGGTTGCTGGTGGATGGTAAGACTTCCACCTCTGATGATCAGGGTCTGCGGACAGAGAATCTGGTACTGGAGATGTTCTGGCCTGAACTTCTAACTGCAAAAGCTGAAACTGCTGTTGCATTGTTTCAAACCGCTGTTCCTGTCTTGTAGTTATCTCGCTCTGCTTTGCCGCTTGAGCCTCCGTCTGCCCCATATGAGCCTGAAGCAGGGCCACCAGGTCCGACACGGATGGCTCCTTACCTTCACCCTCAGTGCTTTCTACCACTCCAGAGGCCCCATTGTCCTCCTCTTCACTACTGGCTTGCTTCTCCTGGATATTTGAAAGGCTTGTCGGTCCTCCTGGTTTCCTTGTAATTCTCCCTCCACGCTGCATCTTTTTTATTTTTTTTTAAAAGAAAAGAAAGTGAAAAAAAATACCTGTGTCCTCCACTGAATGATCCCACCACTGCCACCAATTGTCAGGGACCAAGCAGTAAGACAACAGGACACAGGAGTGGTTTAAATAAACTAGGATTTTTATTTACCCAAAAATCCACAGAACATCATATAATAACAAGGCCTATAAAAGAGGTCAACAGAAAATACCTCAAAGAAACATAACAGGTGTTAACTCAACAAAACTGACCTGCTACAATGAAAAACCAAGGAACCTATATAGTGGCTTGGCCAAACCACGTTGAACCCAAAGGACAATTAATAGTCACATCATACACAAAGGACACTGACAAAACCCAAATCCCCCCTTTGACATGGAAGCAGGTGGTTTGTCCCAATTGGCTCCTTGCAGTATTTATGAGTCCTCAGCGCTCGGCCACACCCTATGCTGAACCAGGAAGTAACCTCCCCCAATGGACATGGTAACATTTAGAGCAAATGTGTGGTGTTAATTGGCATGTTTTATTGTAGCTGCACTGAAGCAAAACTACTGAAGATGAGGATGCAGTGTAGTTGGTTTACCCTGTGTGGCTGTGGCCATCACACTGACCATGACTGTATTTCTGTGTGAATGTTGTCTGTCATAGTTGGCCAGAAAACAATGCCACGTGTTCTCCGCTTTGTAGCTTCTTCACCAGGATGTCCTCTGTGCATGATGCTGATGTATTCTTTCTGTAGTGACAGAGGAATAACTGCTTTGTGACCTTTCATTATGACTCCATTTTCAACAACCGGTTCTCTCTGAAAGGAAAATACGGTCTAATGGCATGTGGAAGATTATGCTGTTTAGCGGGCCATCCGTGTCTGATAGTGGTGCTGAGTGTTTGCAGAGTCATGTCTTCAGCGGTGTGCCTCTCTAACTCTTCTAAGCGAGAAGAAGATATGTAGTTAACAGCCATTACGTAAAAGTTGTCCTCTTCTTCAGCTTGCTGAACTGTGGAGCTGCGGGGAGCTCGCGACAAAGTGTCAGCCAGGAACATTTGCTTTCCACATTTGTACACAAGAGTGATGTCGTACTTTTGTAGTCGTAGCATCATTCTTTGTAGTCTTGCAGGTGCTGTGTGTATGGGCTTTTTTAGTATGGTGATGAGGGGCTGGTGGTCTGTTTCAATAGTGACTGGTTTACCATAGATATAGTCATTGAATTTTGAACATGCAAAGACCACTGCCAACAACTCTTTTTCAATTTGAGCATATCTGGTTTCTGTTTCAGTTAGTGTACGCGAAACATACGCTACAGGTTCTCCTTCCTGCAAACACGTGGCACCGAGTCCGTACTGTGAAGCGTCACAGGTAAGTGTCACTGGCTTGTCAACGTCATAGTATAGCAACACCGGTGGGCAAGACATGCGTTTCTTTAAATCTTCAAAAGCTTTCTGCTGCTGTTCATGCCATGTCCATTCTGTGTCTTTATGTGTGAGCTGCCGTAGTGGAGCTGACAGCTGGCTGAAGTTTGGTATGAACTTTCCAAGGTAGTTGACCATCCCCAGAAATCTTTGTAAGGCTGGGGCGTCTGCTGGCACTGGCATCTCACTAATAGCACTTGTTTTGGAAGGATCTGCTTTGAGTCCCTCACTGGTGAAAACATGGCCGACATAGCCGACTTGGCTTAGCCTGAACTTGCACTTGAGGGGGTTAAGCCTTAAGTTAACCTCCCTGACCCTGTTAAGCACTTTTCTCAGGGTGGCGTTGTGCTCTGCAACATCTTTACCTGCAATAATGATATCATCAACGATGATTTCACAGGGGTATCCGGCGAAAATCTGTTCCATGGAGCGCTGGAACACCTCGCTGGCAGAATTGATTCCAAATGGCGTTCTTAGAAATCTGTAACGACCAAAAGGGGAGCTGAAAGTGGTTAACATGGAAGACCTATGGTCGAGTGGAATCTGCCAAAAAGATCTCTTTGCATCTAATACAGAAAACATAGTTGCTTTTGACATGTGTGTGGCAACTTCTTCCACAGTACGCATAGGATGGTGTGGTCTTTTCAGAGCAGTGTTCAAGTCTCTTGGATTAATGCATATCCTGATTTCTTGTTTGTCCTTTTTGCTAGTGGCTATCATAGAGGACACCCAATCAGTGGGCTCTGAGACAGGAATGATGACGCCCAGTTCCTGCATCTTGCCGAGTTCAGCTTTGACTCTGTCTTTCATAGCCACAGGTATGCGATGTGCAGGACGAACGACTGGTTTTACATCTGGGTCGAGAGTCATGGAGTACGTCACAGGTAGCTTTCCAAGCTCATCAGAGAAGAGATCGCTGTATTCTGTTTGGATCTCAACTGAAAAATCATCGTCAGTGGGGGTTAATTGATGAACTGCTTCACTGAATGAAACTAGTCCCATCCGTCTGCACGCTCGTAGCCCAAGCAGTGGCAGGACATCCTCTTCTACAATGTAGAATGGCAGTGTGTGGACTTTTCCCACTAGGTGGCACTGCAGTCTGACTACGCCCCGCAGTTTTGATTTTGCTTCCACCATATGCAACAAGATTAGTGGATTTAAAACACGTCTGTATTTGTTCATCTCCTTTTATCACATTGAATGACATTTTTGACAGAACATTGCACTTCGCACCAGTGTCTATTTTCATCTCAACTACAGTCATTGATGTGCACAGTGGCAAAAGCCTCATCATTTTTTTCTATCAGTTGCATCAACACTTACTTGCAGTGTTACGCCATCAACATAGAATGTTTCATCTGTAGTTGTATCAGCTTGATCAGGTTCTAGTTGATGAACTATCCTCCTGGGCCCTTGCTTGTTATATGCTTGTTGTATGGACTTGCAACACTTCTTGAAATGATTCCACTTTTTGCAGGTATGACACTGTTGACCATTTGCTGGACAGTTGTCCCTCTTTGCTGCATGACTACCTCCACAGTTATAGCAGTTGGAAATAGAGCTAACTCCATTTGCCTGAGGTTTCCTTTTGTTGTCGTATTTTCGTGTTCCTCTCTGGTAAGTCTGAACTGAGTGCTGTGGCATAGTTAGCGTTTTATTGTGCTCTTCAGTCATCTCATGGATCTGACATATGTTAACAGCCTTGATTAGTGTTAAACAGTGTTGTGCTAGTTACTGAAAACCAGTAACTAGTTACCATTACTAGTTACTTCATTTCAAAAGTAACTCAGTTACTTTACTAGTTACTTACACCAAAAAGTAATGCGTTACTGTGAACAGTAACGTTTTAGTTACGTAAAAAAATGGCTCCCATTAATGCCCTTATAGCCTTCATTTCAGTACTGTTATTGCATTGGAGAATAATACAATCTGTCGATCAACTTGACATGCATTATATGCAATCTGGATTGCATCGATATTAGCTGGCTTTCCATTTTTGTATATTCTTTCTCCAGGTAGTTGGAAAAAGTTTTCCGTCCCATATGCCGTGTGCCGCCCGGACATGGTATCATGCTAACTAGCTCCCTGGAAGCGGGTGACTCCACTGTAGCAATAGCCTGCATGTGTTCCACAACATACCGTGCAATGGCTTTATCGACTTTTCCCTGGCTAGCAGTCCCTTGGTTAAAATCCAGCCGCTGTTGCTTAGGTGGAGGTGGAGTGGCGTCGGCTGAGTCTCTGTGGTCTTAGCTACTAGCTTCGTCCCAGCATGTTGTTTTTGCAGATGTTTTAAGAGATTTTAATGACTGGTTTGGGCAGTAGATAGGATCTTTGACCCGCCAAGACACAACTTACATTTAACTAAAACGTTATTTTCTTTGTGCTCGACAAAAGTGAAATAGTGAGAATATCTCCAGGTGGAGAAACTAGACTTGAGCTCCTCCGCCGCCATGATAGTCTTGTTAGTAAACAACACAAACACGCCCACAGCGCGTCTCCGCATGTGACACAGGAAGTATCTAAGTACATTTACTCACTCATCTCTGTTCGCCTGGCTGTTGACTATATAAAAAAAACTAACGCAGTAACGGAGTAACGCACCATGTAGTAACGGTAACTGAGTTACTGAATTAAAAAAGTAATGCGTTAGAGTAGTAGTTACTGCCAAAAATAACTGCCAATAATATACTTTGTAACGCGTTAGTCCCAACATTGGTGTTAAATCACAGTCTCTCATGAGCACTTTCCTTAAGTTGTCATTACTGATACGACAGACCAGTCTATCTCTGATTAGTTCTTCATAGAGATTCGCATATTTGCAGCTCTTTGCCTTGATCCTTAAAGCACTGACATACGATTCAATTGACACCAACGTTTTGATTCCTTGTATTGAACTTGTGTCTTTCCATAGTGACATTTATTTGAGGGTTGCACATCTCCCTACATTTTCTTTTCAGACACTCCGGGTCTTCTTTAGACTCGGCATGAGTGATGATGGGCGCTTCCTCGCCAGGACCCCTCACTTCAGCCGCATAGACGAAAGACCTCTCGCGCTCGATGGCCTCTGGTCCCGCTATAGTGAGGAGAATGTATGCTCTTGTGCGTGCTGGCTTGTCATAGTGTGCCGCCGCGATGAAAATTTCGTATTCCTGTTTGAATACTCGCCAGTTCTCTGCGATGTTACATTACATTACATTGCATTTAGCTGACGCTTTTGTCCAAAGCGACTTACAATAAGTACATTCGACCAGGAAGACACAACCTTGAAGAAAACAGAATCATATAAGTATATCAGGTTTCATAGAGCCAAACATTTCAAGTGCTACTCAACTGGCTTTAGGTAAGCCAGTCCTTTATTAGTATATAAGTGCTTCGTTAATCGTTCTAACGCTCGAAGTGGAGTCGAAAGAGATGAGTTTTCAGTTTGCGCCGGAAGATGTGCAAGCTATCTGCCGTCCTGATGTCAATGGGGAGCTCATTCCACCATCTTGGAGCCAGGATAGCAAACCCACGTGTTTTCGCCGATGGGAACTTGGGTCCCCCTCGCAGCGAGGGCGCAACGAGTCGTTTGGCTGATGCAGAGCGTAGTGCACGCGCTGGGGTGTACGGTTTAACCATGTCCTGGATGTAGGAAGGGCCAGATCCATTCGCAGCACGGTAAGCAAGTACCAGTGTCTTGAAGTGGATTCTAGCAGTTACCGGAAGCCAGTGAAGGGAGCGGAGGAGCGGAGTGGTGTGGGAGAATTTAGGAAGGTTGAAAACCAGACGAGCCGCTGCATTCTGGATGAGCTGCAGAGGTCGGATGGCATATGCAGGTAGACCAGCCAGGAGGGAGTTGCAGTAGTCTAGGCGTGAGATGACGAGAGCCTGGACCAGAACCTGAGTCGCTTTCTGAGTCAGCTGGGGACGTATCTTCCTGATGTTGTAAAGCGTGTATCTGCAGCAGCGGGTTGTAGCAGCGATGTTTGCAGTGAAGGACAGGTTGTTATCTAGGGTCACACCCAGATTCCTTGCAGTCTGAGTCGGGGAAACAACTGAGGTGCCGATGTTGATTGTCAGGTCAAGAGTTGGACAATCTTTTCCCGGGAGGAAGAGCAGCTCAGTCTTGTCAAGGTTGAGTTTGAGGTGGTGAGCAGACATCCACTGAGAGATGTCAGCTAGACAAGCAGAGATGCGTGCGACGACCTGGGTCTCTGAGCGGGGAAAGGACAGAATTAATTGGGTGTCGTCAGCGTAGCAGTGGTAAGAAAAACCATGCGGGCTAATGACTGATCCGAGCGAGTTTGTGTACAAGGAGAAGAGGAGGGGACCAAGAACAGAGCCCTGAGGGACCCCCGTAGTTAATTGACAAGGGTCGGACTCAGACCCTCTCCAAGTCACCCTGTAGGTACGGTCTTTCAGGTATGAGGTGAGGAGGGAAAGTGCAGAGCCAGAAACTCCAAGTTTTTGGAGAGTGCGAAGGAGGATCTGATGATTCACCGTGTCGAATGCAGCAGACAGGTCCAACAGGATGATGACAGAGGAGAGGGATGCAGTTTTGGCAGTGTGCAGTTCCTCCGTGACAGCAATGAGAGCAGTTTCTGTGGAGTGACCTGCCTTGAAACCAGACTGGTGCGGATCCAGAAGGTTGTTCTGATTGAGATAACAGGAGAGTTGTTTAAAGACAGCGCGTTCAAGTGATTTAGACAGGAACGGGAGGAGAGAGACAGGCCTGTAGTTTATAACATCAGACGGGTTGAGAGTGGGTTTCTTTAGGAGAGGGTTTACTCTTGCCTCCTTGAGACTGTTTGGAAAGTGACCAGAAGTTAGAGAAGTGTTGATGAAATGGGTGAGAAACGGTAGAATATCAGGATGTTATGTTACCGTCAAAGACGAATGGGTCGGGTCTCCGTAATCCTTCCGCCATGTTAGCCTAGCTGCATGCGTCGTGGTGGAGCAGGCTTAGTTGTCCTCGCAAACTTCACCCAGACGTGAAAAAAAACTCCGGAGACTTGACTTCTGACACAATGTTTGATGTTCTCATAAACGAGTCATGTTTATCATAGAACTTGGTAATAGCGATGGAGCAACATTACATCCACATGGTAGTTATCACAACACTACTCGAATCCCGCCTGTAGATCCAGTACGGTGCCTGCGGAAGGACAAAAGAGACCAAATGCGAATACTCTACACTAAACTAAAATGCAACAAAAAAAGGGTTTGATTCTATTAATTGTGTCTTTTTTATTGCACTTTGGCAGCAGATTCCTGTGTAGCTTCAGATCTGAGTTGTCTTATTAGTAAGCCTAATTTATACTTTTGTAGCAACACTATTTTTATATAATGGCAAAGAAAGGGTTCAGTCTTTTCTTTTTCCTGTGTCATATGTGGCAGCACTGTTCAATGTTTCTTGAAGACATTACCCACTGTAGTATGTGACGTGTGAATAAACTCCAACTCTGTATCAACAACACTGCTGTGTAACTTCAGTTAAATACTTGTATGTGTGTAGATTAGAAAGAGGTAAGATAAAGGATCTGCAGTATTTTATGAAGTATTCATCGTACAGAGGTCAGTTTTATACAAGTAGAAGTGTGTATTTACCTGGTAGTAGGCTGTCAGTAATGGCTACGCCTCTCTATTTGGACTGGTAGATCTCGGCAGACTGGCAACTTTAAAAGTAGCTCTCGGTTCAAAAAAGGTTGGGCACCCCTGATGCAAGGTATTGCATTAGACATATTATCAGCAACGACTCTTTAACATTCAGTCACATTCAGATTTCATATTTACAGCAGACACAGATCAATATTAGAACTTATTTTGGGTTATGATTCTGTGATAAATATAAATCCAATATTCATATTGGTCTACACCAAAAACACAACCTGTGAGCTAAAGACACAGACGAGCTCTGTGGAGCTGAGAAGAACTGCAGACCTGGGTGATACAAAAATGATTTGTGGGTTCAAAACAACCAGCAACATCTTTCAAGAGTAACTTGATTCAATCATGTTTAGGTTCATCCGGTAAGTATCCGGTGAACAGCTCTGCGGCTCTTCCATGTGGTCGTATGAACAACTTGTGCATAGAAACAGGTGAATGGAAATGAGCTATCTGTTCTCCTCACGTAACAGTGGAAACTATGTAGTTTTGCCATCAGGACAGATGACCATGGAGGATGTTAGGAGCACACTGTCAAATACTGGGTGTGTAACTTTCCTGTCCTGCTGCCAAATACCCACTAAAGCCTGATCATCAATTCACCTTGCGGAACAGATGGAGAGACAGATCAGGGATGAGCTTCACATAGAACTGGCTTTCAGTCCAAGCTAAGTGAGGGACGAATGTTTCATTCATGATGGTAAGGTTATTTGCTTTGTGTAGTCCTACTAGTATACACACAAAGGAGACACTGGAAAAATGCTGCTCAAAAATCATGTAAAGTAATAAAAACAAGGTGTTTTTGCTGTTAATAAGTTAAACCTGCCAAGTGAACATTTGCTTGGTAAGTTTCCTTGAAATAAGATGGGATATTTAGATAAATTAGATTTTGTAATTAGCTGGGGAAACTTATGTTGAGCAATATTTGACCAGGTTCAGGAAATGTAAGCCAGAAATGCTCAAATGTTTCCTGTTTTCTGTCTCAGATTTCCCAAAAAAATGGGTATTCTAAAAGCAAGTTAGATTTATATAGGGTCTAAAAACAAGACCCTATATCTCACTGCATTGTTATGTTTTAAATCAAATCACATATTCTGATTAGACATTTTTGAAATTTGGCAAGATTTCAAGTTTTTACAGTGAAAGAATGCAGAGGGCAACACACAAAAAGTGTGTGTGTGTGTGTGTGTGTGTGTGTGTGTGTGTGTGGTGTGTGTGTGTGTGTGGGTGTGTGTGTGTGTGTGTGTGTGTGTGTGTGTGTGTGTGTGTGTGTGTGTGTGTGTGTGTGTGTGTGTGTGTGTGTGTGTGTGTGTGTGTGTGTGTGTGTGTGTGTGTGTGTGTGTGTGTGTGTGTGTGTGTGTGTGTGTGTGTGTGTGTGTGTGTGTGTGTGTGTGTGTGTGTGTGTGTGTGTGTGTGTGTGTGTGTGTGTGTGTGTGTGTGTGTGTGTGTGTGTGTGTGTGTGTGTGTGTGTGTGTGTGTGTGTGTGTGTGTGTGTGTGTGTGTGTGTGTGTGTGTGTGTGTGTGTAACCCTAACCCAGAGATGATGTGATCCATTCATCATGGTGTTGTTGAGGTTTTCATCCTGAGCCTATGAGTAAAACGTTGATTCAAACATCCAGGCCTGTCAGTAACCTGCAATGAAATGTTTGAGTACCACCAGGGTATCCTTGAGCGAGGCATACCAATCAGTTACTACACTATAGCAGTTGGTTCAGTTGTTTGCAACACATGTATGGTCTTCCTTGGCCTTGAGATTTTGTAGATCTCTTCCTTGGGCGGGTGAGTGCTTTCACCATGGGTCACTCATAGCTACCCGATGTGATTAAGAGGAACATGTTGCAACAGTGTGGCTCATTGATGTGTTTTAATGCAGCATGTAACTCATGTTTAGACTCTGTTGCTCCTTTGAAAAAGAAGAAAATAAAACAACATAGATTAGCTCCATGGCATAATGCCGAAACCCGCAAAATAAAGCAAAAGTCGAGACAACTTGAAAGGATATGGCGTTCCACTAAACTTGAAGAATCTCGTTTAATTTGGCATATTACTCTCAATGAATATAAGAAAGCACTGCGTAAAGCGAGAGCAGCCTACTACTCTTCATTAATAGATGAGAATAGGAATAATGCAAGATTTATTTTCAGCACTGTAGCCAGGCTGACAGAGAGCCACAGGTCGATTGAGCCTTCTATTCCCATAGCACTCAGTAGTAATGATTTGATGTGCTTTTTTAACGATAAAATTGTTACTCTTAGAAACAAAATTAATGACCTCTTGCCTTTGACCAGTATAGTGTTATCAACAGCTCCCGGAAACGTAAGTTCTAATATTACACTAGATAGTAAACTAGAATGCTTTTCAGCCATAAACCTTGAACAATTAAATTCAATGATTCTCTCTTCTAAACCATCAACGTGTATGTTAGACCCAATTCCAACTAAGCTGTTGAAGGAAGTGTTTCCATTAATTAGCACTTCTTTATTAAATATTATGAATATGTCTTTATTATCAGGCTATGTTCCACAATCATTCAAAGTAGCAGTGATAAAACCACTTCTTAAAAAGCACAACCTCGATCCAGAGGTTTTAGCCAACTATAGACCTATTTATAATCTTCCGTTCCTCTCAAAAATTCTTGAGAAAGCGCTCGCAAAACAGCTGTGTGATTACTTAAAAAACAATGATTTATTTGAAGATGTTCAGTCTGGCTTTAGAACACATCATAGCACAGAGACAGCTCTGGTTAAAGTCACAAATGACATTCTAATAGCCTCTGACAAGGGACTTGTCTCTATTCTTGTTTTGCTCGACCTCAGTGCTGCATTTGATACTATCGACCATGATATCCTATTACAAAGACTAGAGCACTTAGTTGGCATAAAGGGAACTGCTTTAGGCTGGTTTAGGTCCTATCTATCTGAACGCTCTCAGTTTGTACGTGTTAACGATGAAACTTCCACGCAAACCAAAGTTAGCCATGGAGTGCCACAGGGTTCAGTGCTCGGACCTATTTTGTTCACATTATATATGCTTCCGTTAGGCAATATTATAAGGAATCATTCTGTAAACTTTCATTGTTATGCGGATGATACTCAACTATATTTATCAATCAAGCCTGATGAAAGTAATCATCTAAATAAAATTCAAGACTGCCTTAAGGACTTAAAAACGTGGATGACCTTAAACTTTTTGATGTTAAACACGACCAAAACTGAAGTTATTGTACTTGGCCCGAAGAATCTACGAAACAAATTATCTAAAGATATACTAACTATGGATGGCATTAATTTGGCCTCCAGTGAGACTGTAAGGAATCTTGGTGTTATATTTGATCAGGATTTATCCTTAAAGCCCCTGTCACACTGTCCCGAAATTGACACCCGATGGACACACGAATATGGAATTGTGAATTTCGCACGAAGATGGCCCCGAACCACACACAAAGGCAACATTTACATTACATTTAAGACATACAACTGCAATGAAAGTACCAAAAACAATTATGTTACAGTACTATGATACTGTACTGATATTTTCAGACGTTGTTCTTTACTTTATCCGTCGTTATATGTAGAAAATATTACGTTTTCTCCGTAATGTTGTTTCCATAACAACAACAACTTCCTGTCAACTGTCCTTCAAAATAATATATTATATCCTTTTTAGTTTCACAGAACACAAATTGGGTTATTTACATAATATATTTACATGATTTTGTTGTGCAATAAAACAACCCGATGGACACACGATAAAGGAAATGTTCAAATTCGGCTGTGATCGTAACAACATCGGGCCATTCGTGAGGGCATCTTAAGCCTTCGTATGACTGCCGGTGGAGTTTCTCAGGCTCCGGCAGCAACTTCGTGAGCGGTGGCAAAATCTTTGGCATGCCAAAAAATTGCCGAAGGACCTTGCGAAGGTTCATTTTCGTGTTGAATTCGTGTGTAAATGTTGCCCTTCGTAAGGCCATCGTGAGGGCATCTTGTTATCATCGGTGCCATCGGGCATTCGCCCCGATCAGAGTGAGGGTGAATGCACCGATGATAACACGAAGATGACACGATTTGACAAGATGCCCTCACGAGTGCCTCACGAAGTTGCCGCTCACGAAGTTGCTGCCGGAGCCTGAGAAACTCCACCGGCGGTCATACGATGGCTTAAGATGCCCTCACGAATGGCCCGATGTTGCTACGATCACAGCCGAATTTGAACATTTCCTTTATCGTGTGTCCATCGGGTGTCAATTTCGGGACAGTGTGACAGGGCCTTTAACGCCCACATAAAATCAATTTCAAGGACCGCCTACTTCCATCTACGTAACATTGCAAAAATAAGGCATATCTTGCCTCAAAACGATGCAGAGAAACTAGTCCATGCATTTGTTACTTCAAGGCTGGATTATTGTAACTCCTTATTATCAGGGTGTACCAAGAAGTCAGTCAAGTCGCTTCAGCTGATTCAAAATGCTGCAGCTCGTGTACTATCCAGAGTTAGGAAAAGGGACCACATTACTCCTGTTCTGGCTGCCTTACACTGGCTCCCTATAGAACACAGGATAGAATTTAAAATTCTTCTTCTCGCCTACAAAGCCCTTAATGGGCAGGCGCCATCTTACCTTAAATAACTCATTATACCCTACTGTCCTACTAGGGCATTGCGTTCCAAGAATGCAGGGTTGTTGGTTGTTCCTAGAGTCTCTAAAAGTACAATGGGAGCCAGAGCCTTTTCTTATCAAGCTCCACATTTGTGGAATCAGCTTCCAGTTTGTGTTCGGGCGGCAGACACCCTATCCGTTTTTAAGAGTGCGCTTAAGACCTTCCTTTTTGATAAAGCTTATAGTTAGGGCTGATTAGATTCAGCCCCTAGTTTTGCTGATATAGGCTTAGTTTGTCGGGGGACATCTTACTTCTTCCTTCTCTCTGTCTATACCTGTGTACTCTCATGTTCCGATTAACCCAGCTTCCCCAAATTTCTTTCTTTTTGGTGTCTATATACGCCGGGATCCGGAGTCATGGATGATCCTGCGCTCCTGTGTCCTGGATCGCGAGCCCTGGATCTTGAGTCGTGGCTGTGGTCCTGGATCATAGGTCCTGGATGGATATCCTCGTGGATTCATCTTCCTATTATACACACATGCATTTCCAAACATTTGGACTACCTATGTTGCAAATGTATTATCTTTTCAATTTACACACGGCATCTATTGCACGTCTGTCCGTCCTGGGAGAGGGATCCCTCCTCTGTTGCTCTCCCTGAGGTTTCTCCCATGTTTCCCTTTAAACTGTGGGTTTTCTCCGGAAGTTTTTCCTTGTACGATGTGAGGGTCTAAGGACAGAGGGTCTAAGGACAGGGGGTCTAAGGACAGGGGGTCTAAGGACAGGGGGTGTCGTATTGTCATACTGATATTCTGTACACACTGTGAAGACCACTGAGACAAATGTAACATTTGTGATATTGGGCTATATAAATAAACATTGATTGATTGATTGATTGATTGATGTATCCAGCTTTATTACACTGAGTTGTCAATGGCACAGATACAAATACGGAAACTAAAAACCAGGAAATACAGAGGAAACCCTCCCAGACTGCACCGCACCTATCAAAAACCCATGTTGGCATGAATATTATTTAAATGTGTATATTCTATTTATATTTGCAGTCTCCCGACATCTGCTCCTCTGAAGTGGGTTTCATTGGAAATGGCCATTTCCAGAAATATCAGACGATTTCTTTAAATCTCTTGAGGATGACAAAGGAGGATTCAAAAAACATTATGGTGAATAAACCAATATGTGTACTGCCAACCCATGTCAGTCTATTGATCCACTGTTGGCCCCTAAGGCCACCAACAAGAGAGACATGCGTGTCAGCCATATGAGCGTGTTGGATGCGTGTCTTCTGGCTCTGTGAGGGTGTGGAGGTTGTGTTGTTTTCTCACACGGTGTCAGTGTCCCTTCTCTGTTTTCATGTCTCAGGTTTCATCCACGGTCCTTCTCAATGTTTCAATCTGAGCTCTCCGTTTGACAAAGACACTAATCCCTCAGATTAACGGTCCCTTTGGTCTGGAGGAGGGATGGCTCTGACCATATGGAGAGTCACTGTCCTGCAGACACATGATGCTGCACTGACATAGGAATACCTATCAAAACAGTGACAGCATGTTCATTTGTGAGAAGTCTATGGGTCAGTCTGAAATAACATTGTATTTATAACCCTAGCCCACTAATACAAAACACAAAGCACCTGTAATATATATGATCATTTATAACTTCATTTTCAATATGTTTGCCCTATTGGAAAGACAGGGCCAATTATAGAACCCTGTGACTTTCTTTTTATTTTATTATCTAAATCCATCTTTAAATGACTGACTGTTTTAAATCACAAGAAAAAAGGGCCAATTTACTGGTTTTAAACTTTTGACCGTCAACACTGGACTGGGTGTGACCCTGGACAACACTGCTGACATCGCTCCTGCAGAAACACCCTGCACAACTAGGGGAGGAAACGTCCCCTAGTGACCCAGAATGCAACACGTGTTCTGGTCCAGGCTCTGGTCATTCATTCTTTAACTACTCCAACTCCCTCCTGGCTGGTCTACCAGCAAGCTGCTCTGACCTCTGAAGGTCATTCAGAATGCAGGAGCCCTTCTGGTCTTCAACCTCCCTAAATTCTCCCACAATGCACCGCTCCTCCGCTCCCTTCACTGGCTGCCAGCGACCGTCTAAATCCTCTTCAAGACACTGTTACTGGCCCACAGTGCTGTGAATACGTCCCTTTAATAGAATGTATTGTAATGTAACAAATAATGAAGGACATAGGAGAAGCACACTTTGAAGACAGTTAGTATATGTGTGTGTCATTTGTGATTCTTTACACAAAGACATGTGACATGCAGTGGCGTTTTTATATGTACAAAAGTGGTGGGGCACAAAAAACTTAGATGTCTATATATAAGCTTCTGCAGTGACGTGCAGTGAGGTTCATGGCTGGTTTAGAAATATTATATTTTGACCTAAATCAAAATATAATATTATTTTCAAAAGCCTCTTTAGTCTGATGCTTCAATTAATTTTAAACAGACAGTTCAACAGAAGGATACCCAAAAAATGTAATTTTATCATTTAAATATTGAATTGTTCTCTCTTAGTAAGATCCCATTTTCAATAAAATGGTGGTCTTACCTTGACTTGAAGATGAAGTCCATTTGCCTATCCTTCTGGACAAAAATATCTATTACTTTTTTGTAAAAGTCCTCCTTATCTTCAAAAGTCTATCATAAATCTAATCGATAGATTTATGATTAAAAAATTATAAAAGTAGGGTAGACAAGTGGATATTATCCGGCTGAACAAAACGTGCATTTATCTAACAGCTACGTTTCCCACAGATCTTATTTGGAACTATTTTCTAAAATCCTATGGAGAAAGCTCATTGCTTTTTTGTCGAGGGAAGCCATGCGCAGCTTACTTCCTGGTTTTAGGACACGTCTCTCTCCTCCTCTTCACACACCACACTTTTCGCGGCACACGTACTTACAGCCAATCAGCTCTGAATTATGTGAGATGACGTATAGTGGGGATGGCAGCTCTATGCCCCTATGGTCATTATTTTTTGCCACACACATTAAATAGGACAATACTCTGAGCATGCGCAGTGTAGTTTTTACAGTCACCATTGACTTAGACAGTGAGAGGGAGGGGCATGATCGGGTTTTGTCCCACATGGCTCTAAACAGCTCGATAGGCACACGCTGTAGACACTAATTAGAAGAACACAGACTAAAACAGCAATGTTCAGACGAATCAGATGATTAAACATGATCTTAAAATATATTTTATATTTTTTTATATTAGGTGACCAGTCGCCACTGGTGCACACAGATAAAGAAAAGGAGGAGTAAGGGAAGAGTGGTGAAAAGTCCCCTGGCATTCTATAGCAGCATAAGCTCTATCTAAGAGAGAAGTCCAATGAACATGGAGCGCTTCCACAGAAGAGGAGCTTGATTGTTGAACAGAGCGTTCTGGAGACTCTAGGAACCCCTATTGTAATAAACATTTCAACTGCTAAACGGGATATCAAAAATGTTTTATGCAGAACTTATTTCCACCATTATTAGCAGTAGATAAAGTAGTAGAAGTAGTAGAAAATATAAATACAAGTAGAATTGTTTTCTGAAAGTATAATTCATTTTGGTTTCACAATGATGGCACATAATGATCCACATGAGTTTTAAGCATAAAAGATATGGGGCAGTGTGATAATGGTGAATTTCCACTGCACAGAAAACCAACATCAGCCGTTAGCTGTTAGCCCTCAGAGCTCACAGCTCTTCATATCTGTTCAGAAACTAGACAAAAGTTAAACAAGTACAAACCACAGACTGCCTGTGTCATGGTGAATACAGTCGCTGGTTTATTTATGTCTGTATAGGCCGTTGTTGTGAGTGTGGACGGTCGGAGCATATACTGCGTTAGCTTAGCCTGATCTCCATTTAGAAAACAAGCATTTTAAAAGGGTTTTTCGCCTGCCGTCTGTCTGCAGACTTGTCAAAGCATTAATTCATGGTTTTTACTAACCGGTATCAGTATGTTGTTACTTCGGCATCATTTTGAAACGTGTATTACAATTTAATCACGGTCAAATATGTTCATCTTGTTGTAGTTTTAGCCCCCTTGCCAGCGATTCTCTCTCTAGTTTAGTATACTCAGCCCGACTCAGCCCGGTTGTTGGCCCGGAAAGAACCTGGATTTTGGAGGGCCAGAAAAACTGAAACAGTACCCGTTAGCCGGTACTAACCCTAGTGGAAACGCAACCAAAAACGGGCCGGGTTTGGCACGGCACGCTTAAACCGTGCTACGCGCTGCAGTGGAAATGCGCCATTTGCTGAGCTCCACACATGATGACTGCACATATGTAAGTGAGTCCAGGCAGCAACAACAGCACTTCACTCTGAAAAGAAACTTCCGCTGCTCTGGAATGTACCTGCACGTCATCACACAGCCTGACACACAACCCCCCCCCCCCCCCACACACACACACACACACACACACACACACACACACACTCACATACACACACACACACACACACTCACACACAGGCCCTGCTACTATGTCAGGTTTATTTATATAGAGGAGGAATGGCTGAGATCAGAGGATAGGGCACATGGTGGGAGGGGTTTTTACATGTGTATGTGTGTGTGTGTGTGTGTGTGTGTGTGTGTGTGTGTGTGTGTGTGTGTGTGTGGTGGTGGTCTGCGCTGTGTGTAATCCATCTATGTGAATGGGAGCTGTTGCAGTAATTTAGATCGGTTTGTGTCTCCTGATAATGATACATAATTAGACTATAGGTCAGTCGGTCAGGCTCCCCTTCTCTGTCTCTCTTTCTCTCTCTTTCCCTCTCTCTCTCTCACACACACACACACACACATAATGCACCCCCCCCATTCAACACTTAAACAAATATAAATCATATGCCTTCCTCAAAGAGAATTCCTCCACACATTCCAACCCCCATTCCCTCTGTAGGTCTCCCACAATATAACCAGCATTACAACATTTTTATTATCCATACCAATCTTTATCACCAATTACAGCCTGCAAACATTGGTAAAAACCAAGTTTAAGCTGCATAGCACTTGATGAATATCATTTAAATAGACATTTGAACTGCTTCACATAGCTAGGAATCATAACCTAATTTGTAATATAATGTGTTATCACAAGTTAAATCAACCATATGTTCAGGTCATTGTTTATTCATAACTAAATCAACAATTCATCGAGGTGCCTGGTTGTTTTTGCCTTTGTATATGACCATATGCTGATATTTTCTATATGATTCTTGAAACAATCACATGGTGAAATACCCACAGGCCGCAGTCCTTCTCTAGGTTTTATTTTCTTTATTGCAAACAACATGCATTTTATTTGTGCAGCATTCACAAGTGCAAAGAAAATGTGAATATTCATTGGTTATGAAAAGCTATCACAGGTGAGCCCTAGCATTGGATTTCAGCCACATGTTAGGCTGGACCTCATGCATTGCATGACGCTTCGCAGGATACACTGTGTGTGTGTGTGTGTGTGTGTGTGTGTGTGTGTGTGTGTGTGTGTGTGTGTGTGTGTGTGTGTGTGTGTGTGTGTGTGTGTGTGTGTGTGTGTGTGTGTGTGTGTGTGTGTGTGTGTGTGTGTGTGTGTGTGTGTGTGTGTGTGTGTGTGTGTGTGTGTGTGTGTGTGTGTGTGTGTGTGTGTGTGTGTGTGTGTGTGTGTGTGTGTGTGTGTGTGTGAGCATCAGCCACAAACAGCGCTGCCTGACAATTGAGGCATTAATAATCCATACATCCTCACAGGCCAGGGTCAGTCTGAAAACAAATAAGACAGTTGACTTTTCTAAATCCTGAAATGTAGAAAATGAAAATTCCAACAATCCAATATGTTTGGTGCTTGGGTGCACTAACACACTGACTAATGGGATTCTGTCTCACTAATTCAATTACAGGTTCTTCACTCATAACCTTTATACACCAGACAGAGGTTTATGGTTGTCATTGGTCTTCTCTTTGTAAGGCATTTTCAATATGTGTCCTGATAAGACAGTAGTATTAATTCCTTATAAATTAATAGCAATTGTTTCAATTAATTTAAAGTGGACCTATCATGCTATATTTGAATAATATATTGTTGGGTCATATAAACATGTCTGTGAAGTTTTGTTTTCTAAATACCAAACAGACCATGCCTCGTTTCGCTCTATTTGCTCTTTTCCAGCCCAGTTTTTGCAGGGGCTGATTCTGTGACGTAGCTTTAATGCAAATAAGCTGCAGCTGACCACGCCCCCCTGCAGGAGAGGGAGATCAGCTGCTGGGCTCTCAGAAGAGGGGGAGGAAAAGAGATCTCCGTCCTCCGTGTGTTATTCTTATATGATTATATAGAGTCGTTATTCATTTGTTTTAAAGCTCAATAAATAACAAAGAAGACCTTTGACCGGCACTTTTCTAATTTGTCTGGAAGATTTAAACTTTAACGGACATGTTGATCGGCGAAGGGTTAGGGTTAGCGATTACCCTCGCGCACAGATTAAACCCCCGCGAGCGGCTATGCGCTCGCTCGCCAGAGAGACAGCCCTCTTGCTCGCTCGCGGGAGTGTCAGCCTCACTCGTTCGCGGAGTCTGTCTGCGCGCGTGAAAAGTTTCTGACACTTTGGGGCGGAGCCACTGGACTTTGATTGACAGCTGCCAGGAAGCCCGGAGTTGCCAGGTTTGATAAATGCCTGAACTACCAAGAGCCGAGAACTGACAGATCAGTTGGACGAGATTGAATGGTAAAGTTGTCCATAAAAAACTATTATATTCGTAAAGTGTACAGCTAATATATATATATATATATATATCAATTAATTTGATATAAAAAAATGACACATTAATTCTAGGAGTGTAATACTTTTACAAACACTATAGTAATAATATGCATTCATTATGACAATATCATACTATTACTATAGGAGTGTTCAAAAAACAACTACAGAAACACTATATTACTGGATACTATAGTAGTACTATTTAAAATAATATAGTCTTAATACGGAAACACCAAAAAAAAACACTATAGTAATACTTTTACAAACACAAGTAATAATATGCATTCACTATGCCAATATCATACTATTACTAGGAGTGTTAGTGTGTTCAAAAAACAACTACAGAAACACTATATATTATACTATAGTTATACTATTTAAAATAAAATAAGAATACTACAAAGATTTAGATACATAGTATTACTATTGACATAGTATAGGGCTACTATAGCTAATAAAATGGCACTACAGAAAAAACTATAGTAATACGATAGCTGGTGAAAAATACTGCAGAACACTACAAACTTACTATAGGACACTATACAACTCTTATAGTATACTATAGTAATACTATAGTTCCTTTATAGTTATTTTCGTAAGGGAGGTGCATACAGCAGCCAGTATAGCTAGCAGTTTTCGACAGATACAGCCCACTCAAAAATACACTCAAATTAATTGATATATATATATATATATATATTAGCTGTACACTTTACGAATATAATAGTTTTTTATGGACAACTTTACCATTCAATCTCGTCCAACTGATCTTGCAGCTGTCACTCCTCGGCTCTTGGTAGTTCAGGCATTTATCAAACCTGGCAACTCCGGGCTTCCGGGCAGCTGTCAATCAAAGTCCAGTAGCTCCGCCCCAAAGTGTCCGAAACTTTTCACGCCGCGCAGACAGACTCCGCGAGCGAGTGAGGCTGACACTCCCGCGAGCGAGCAAGAGGGCTGTCTCGCATAGCCGCTCGCGGGGGTTTAATCTGCGCGCCAGGGTCATTTTATGCACGTGTAAAAGCACATTTTCCGCTCGTGAGTAGCTTGTTCTGCGCGCTAGAAGATTGACCCAAATCTGACTCCATAAAAAGAGCCAGAGCGTCCACAGCGGAGAATAAACAGAAGGGCAACCATGGCAACCATGCGCGGGAAGTCTTCTTCGCTGCTGTTGTGGCAGGACTACAGCGCCACTTACAGGCCTGGCATATGTACTACAGCGTCTCCACCGCTTTCGAGCGGTCTCGTGTGAACGGACACGTCTCATGTGAACAACACTATTCCGGGCTGACGTCAGCTCGGATGGAATCTGTATCCGCTCGTTGTAGCCCCGTTTTTAAAAGATTTGGGTACAGAGGAAAAGAGAGAGGGTTGTGTTTTCTGACACTTGGTGAGTTCCCTGGAACACCGGGGACACATATTTATGTATAAAAGATGTACAAACATGGACGTAGGAAGCATCCTGAATGTGGGGGGGACTTTTTTAACGGGGGGTGTGGGGGTTCCCCACCACGAACAAAAAAATAGATTTCCTGTATTCTGGTGCATTTTAACAGGGGGTTTGATACTTTTATGTGGCTATACTAGCATGAGGAAAATGATGGGTACATTTTGTAATTTCATTTAAATGTTCAAATAAATGTTGCTCTTCTGTCTATATTGGTCATATGATGCCCCTTGACTGAAATGCTTCCTGTTCAATATCCCCACTGATTTCCTTAAAATTCTGGGATGAGAGTCCACATCACAATTGACTCTAAACTGTCATTTCCCTTTCATCACTCACCTCAGCAACGGACCTCTCTCCACTGTCCCTGTGTTCTGCCTCTGACTCACTCTCAAGCGCCTAGATGTCAACAGAAGTGGTGAAGTGATCATTATTTATTGAGCAGTATACTCTTTCACATTGAATCATAACAAGTCATACTGAATGTAAATACAACTGACTCTAAAGTAAGTCCCAGTCTGTGACATTGGACATTTTGAAGACTCAAAGTCCCAAGCAGTAGGTAGAATATTAGCTAGTCTATTCAATGTGCTCAGAGAATAAACAGTTAACTGAATACTGGGATGGAAATTGCCTATAAGCACTCAGTAAAACATAAACACACACAAAAAGCTTCTGAATGATCCATCCATCCATCCATCTTCTCCCGCTTATCCGTGGTCGGGTCGCGGGGGTAGCAGTTCCAGCAGAGAGCCCCAAACTTTCTTTTCCCTGGCGACACTTCTGAATGATAAGAAGTATAATTAAAACATAATGCACATTACCATTTTGAGAGAGAGTACCGAAGTTAAAGAACTCAGAAAATAATCTCTTATCGAACTGAGGCTCCAGTAAAACACACTGACTGCATCTCTACATGGACATCATGGTGTTTACATGAGCACAGAGAGATCGGGTTATTCATGTTCCCTGTTTACATGATAAATACTAGTAACCTGGCATTTCGATGCATTTTCTCATCTAAACTATTCAGTATTTGTATCTCTCTATCATGACATAAAGACGAAACTCCTCTCCAGAAGTGAGACGCTTTTGCCGCCGCCGCCATCACTGTTAACTGATTAACTGCTACCAGCTGAAGACTTACTTTCCTATTCTTTGAAACAAATGTTCTTATGTCCATGTTGTCTGGGGGAGAAAACATTTCAAGCCAAGAGATCGTCAGCTTTGATTTTCGCTGTATTAACAATGTCCTGAACATTTGGTGTGTGTGCCTTACCTCCACTACCGGCATCGCTTCATACAACAGATCTGAGCTGTCCAACTATGGCAACACTCCTTGAACATGTGCGCTATGGGAGAATCTGCCTTGGTACAAAGTAGCAGTGAAAACATGGTACGGAGTTTCATTGATTTGGGCATTCTCTCAATAAGCAAGTGGAATGGATTTGATAGTGAAGCACTGACACAGCGCTCTACAAAGTGCGGCGAGTGGAGAAACCGATTCACGGACTTTCCACATGGTAGAAGTGGGGGGGTCTAAACTAATCATTTCAAAAAGTGGGGGGGACTTGTCCCACCCTCATATAATGGCTGCGACGCCCATGCGTACAAAAGTGCATTTTGCATGATAGGTCCACTTAAATAGCTTCCATTGAACATTTAAAATGCAATCCTCAACATCAACCAAGTCATTTAGTTATATTTTCAAACCACTGACAGCTTGGCCTTGATCAAACAGATGTCTCAGCTGCAGTTATCAATGTTTCAGTATTAGCAATGAGTGGAAAGAGCACATGTGCAGAGGGTCAGCTCCCCCCAGCTCAATTAAGCATTTTAGCGTTGTTAAGCTAACTGTTTTGGTTTTACAGATTGGTTAGTTTCGGTTCCTCCTTACCACTCTCATCATTATGCCGCAGCGCAGCTCAGACAGACACACAAAGCTAGCTACTAGCTGTTAGTGGGAGACAGAATGTTTCCTCAGGAGTAAAAGAGACCAAAGCAAAGCTAGCAGAGTGTATAATGGACTCACATTCATCTGGTAGACACCAAGCAATGATAATGTTGTCGTGTAACTGCTGGATATGTAAATAAGCAAGAGTTTGTCAACATGTTAATGTTTACATGTCAATGCAATAGTGTCCCCCCTCGTTTTTCACTTGCCTTACATTTTCTTTCCATTACTTAAAGGGGACACATCATGCTATATTTGAACAATATATTGTAGGGCCATACCTATATAAAGTATATAAATATAGTTTTTTTTCAAAATACCAAACAGGTCCTGCATTTTAGCCATGCCTCATTTCGCTCTATTTGCTCTTTCCAGTGCTGTTTTTGCAGGGGGCTGATTCTGTGAGCTGCAGCTGACCACGCCCCCCTGCAGGAGAGGGGAGCGTGCTCTGAGATCTGCTGCTGGGCTGCAGCGGGGAGAAGAGGGGGACAAAAAGAGATCTCCGTCCTCCGTGTTTTATTCTTATAGAAGTAAGAAGAGAAGTAATGGGGCTGAAACCCTTTTTACACAGCGGTCCAGACATAGACATCAAACGGCGACACATATTCAGTGTGCAGTTACTTTGGCATTAGGGCAGGGATATCTAGATACTTCCCAAGGTTTGACATCATGAATTGTGCTACTTTTAAAGCAAGCAACGATGTTTTCAAATCTGTAATCAAAAAGCTCCTCAAAAACACTATCGAAGCAGTTCCTGCCGTTGCTACGTTAGTTCAAACAGTAACAACGGACTACTTTTCTTAGCGGATGCATGTCAATTTAAATCAATACATAAAACTATTTTTTAAATCAATAAAATCATTTTCTAAATCCATAAAAGCATTTCAATTAATATTGGGAGTCATGTCCTTACTTTGTCGAGAATGTGGCCATGTGTAATAAGTGGGATAATGTGCACATTGCATAATGTGCCTTCATGCCGATCTAGATCCCTCCGCTTGGCGTCGGGCTCCTGATCAGCCTGTCGGTGTACTTTTCCCCATAATGACCGCGTCGCTGCACATTATCCCTTACATATGATTATATAGAGTCATTATTCATTTGTTTTAAAGCAGGAGGCGCAAACACTTGCCTCGGGGAGGGAGAAAAAGAGCCACAGAGGAGAATAAACAGAAGGGCAACCATGGCAACCATGCAAGGGAAGTCTTCTTCGCTGCTTTTGTGGCAGACTACAGCGCCACTTACAGGCCTGGCATATGTACTACAGCGTCTCCAGCGCTTTCGAGCGGCAATGGCCGGCCGTGGCCCAACCTCTCATTCCCCTGATAGGTGGAGAATTGACCACTAAGCGGAGCACCCCTTTTGTGACGTAGTAAATAATTCAAATCTGGATCAGTCTGTATCAGATCCGTTACAGCCCCTTTTTTTAGAGATTTGGGTATTGAGGAAAAGAGAGAGGGTTGTGTTTTCTGACACTTGGTGACTTCCCTGACACACCGGGGACACATATTCATGTATAAAAGACGTACAAGAGTGCATTTTGCATGATCGGTCCCCTTTAACTAAGTCCATGATACGGACATTGTCCACTCTGAAATGTGACATTAAGCTCCACAGTTCTTTACCAGGCCCCCATTGTTTCCCCGAAAATGTTAGCTATGAATAATAATGTATCCAACTCAGCATTAGTGCCACTTCACTGCCTTTACATTCAGTTTGTCCACAACCTGCCTGGTAACAGTACATCTTCACTCAAGCATCAAATCACCACATAACTGTATTTTTCTGTGTCGTTCAGACTCATATCAGTCTGTCCTCAGATCTCTGTCTACCAATGGCTTCTTGTGTTACGGGGACATCTCCAGAGCCCAAAGGTGGATGTAGGAAACATCATTCTATGTGCAGGCTCCTCACTGGAAGCATGCTAGCTGTGTTCAGGACCTTCATTCTCATTTACAGCAGCTAAACAACAGCCTCTAAACCAAACCAAACTGCCAAATGCATTGCTTCTTTTTCGGGTTCTATAAAAGAAATCATAGAGCTGCAGTCTGATGACTGAAAGGTTAAAGTCTCAATACAATGCATTAAACATAAAGTGCATTAAACCACTAGCTCAGGCAAGT
>NW_022990391.1:441618-462896 GCF_902827175.1 Gymnodraco acuticeps
GATTCTGTGTTTGGAACAGCCGAGAGAGATTTAAAGCCACGCTCTTTCACAGCCTATCACATTGCTATTTTATTTATAGTTCACCAACCTGCATAATTGTTTTATATTCTTAGAAAAATCGTAATTGATGTATTTATTTATTGCATTAGAATCAGTATTGAGTCGGGTACGTTTAAGGAATTTGCTGCAAACACTAACAACATGATGATATTAGTTGTATGAGAAGATCAAAAGTGGAAAGATTTTAAAAAGAAAAATATTTTATTCTGCAATTGTATATTGCAGACAAAATAAAGAGGATATTGTAAATGCAATATACCATTGTATAACAGAAGTCAGAATCAGTGACAATCTGCCTGTTGTTTTGACATATTTATCTCATCATCTCAGGCCTTCATCAGCCCCTGATCAGAGCTAACGTGTAGCTAACGGCTGCACAGAGCAGGTAGAGCAGAATAGACTATAGAATTCAACAGAATACTCATTTCCTGTCTGTTGCCTGGTGCCTATAGGAAGTGTGGGACATCATTGAAGCCAGAGCCATTTTTCTCACATTTCAAACTGCAATCACGAATAGAAGGATGTAGTGCTGTTAATAACTCATGTCAACTCTGTCATAAAACTCCAGTCCTGTCCCCATGCTTAGTGAGACAGTTGAATCAAAAATAAATCTCATATGTTGACAGAATTCCTAATTTGTTTAAAAATCCTTTTTATTCAGAGGACCTGAACCAAAGGAGTCACTGTGATCCTCAGAGTAAGCCTTTAATGTTGCTTATGCTCCTCAGTTTGCTCTCACATGAATGACTAAGTGGTTAACCCGAGTGAATTTAAAGTGTATTTAACAGGATGACCCTAAGCTAGCAAATAGGGGGGTGGGTGGTGGAGGTAATACACTTGGTCATTTCAGGATCCCTGAGTTTAGACTACACTCCCAGGGAGAATTAGGATGGAAGCTTTTTCATTTCCTTGATGTTTGACTTGCTCCACCCTCCTGTATGTTGTGTGTTGCTGAGCTGTGGCCTGACTCAAAATGGAACATGCAGTGTGGACTGCAGAGAGGCAGGACGCTGGTGGATTTAAAGCAAGACAAAAGTATCTGCCTGATTTCAACCTTTACCTGAATTATTTATCACAAGTTAGGAAAATCATTATTTGAAATGAGATAGAAAATATAAGACTTGTCACATTATTAAATCATAGACTAGGCAACAGAATGCATGTTTTACTGCATACATGTTCCTTGTGTTGCAGTGTGAATATTTCACTATAGTCATTTCTCTCTGTCATGATGGCTTTTTGTTGTATATGTTGCATCATTTACTGGAAATGATGTCACAAATAACGTCAAATCGTGGAAATGATAAAAGACTGAAAAATAAATATTTGATGTTAAAATTAAAATCACATATACAACACCCTGAAGATTGTTGAGAACGGTTTTATTAGTGAGATATTGCTTTAATCGTGAGCACATGATATTTATTTATTATACTTTATAAACGCTCAGTTAAACAGAATGAAATAATGAAAAGTAGAACAAGTGATTTAAATAATTAGACTTCAATTACATGAATTTTTTTTGATGTTTATTAAATCATTTTATGTAGGGAAACAAATGACATGTTCTTATTATATAATTTAATTTATAACGCTGACATGTCTAATAACATGAATGATAACATAACGCAGTGTAGATCCATAAGACTGCGTTGGTGCAGTCCTGAACTATTTTGAAGGGTCCACTTTTATTCCACATCCATTTTCACTTCATTCCATTATTGCTGTTCTTACAGCACGATATGATCTGAGGAGATATGAAGAGCTGTATGCAGATCAAAAGCACACGGGGACGGGATGGATGTCTGATGGATGTGTGTATATCAATATCTTTGCCGTCATTTTACTGACACGATCGGCAGCACGCGCATTGTGTTGACCTTCTCTTTATTAAATCACCAGCACCCGGACAGTGTATTTTAAAGCTAACAATTCAAAGTGTAACAGTTTAACTCAAACTCAAGTTTTACTGCGTGTATACACACATTTCTGTCAGAGCTCTCGGCTTCACAGCAGCTCTTTTTGATGGAACTCCATCTGACCGTTGTCTGTGCGTTCTCGTTTCCATTGCGCAGAAAGGCCAAGTCAAAATCAATATTGCAGCATTAAGACACATTTAAAAACAATGCGCAGTGGTGACGAAATATTCATAAAATTACGATACAAATAGCAAGGAAACCCTACATTTTAAAAATAAATCTAGATTGTAGAGTAAACGCACTTAAAATATGCTTTACCGAGTGTTGAATTATTGATTTACATAAGGCGGTATCAGGAGCTAAACTCTTTTAATGGGATGATCGGGTTCCATAAGAACCCCTTTACTCAGATTTAAGACCAAATGTGACGGCGGCACGAGGCGCTGCTGCCGCACTGTGCTATGCTGTGTGGCCGGTAACAAGGCGACATAACGCGGCACACTATGAGCTTTGAAGAGAGAGAGATATGATGATTACGGCAGCATTGTGAAGATGTGAGCTCAGTGTCACAACATGAGTGGCGCTCTGAGTGCAGTCATCGTTTCGTCAGGGGCTCAATGTCCACAAAATAACTCGCCGCTCAATAAATCCATTGTATAACATTTACAAATATATATAAATTAATTATTGGTTCATTTCAAACTCAGCACGGGCTGACTACGTTATGAGCTTTGCTCAGTGTTTTCTTATTATTAGTGACAGAACCTCAGAACGTGTAAATGTCCTATTAGTGAAGGTAAAGGGATTACAACAATAACGTCTGCTAGCCTATATATATATATATATGTGTGTAATATATGATGCATTACAGAAACCACACGGCTTGCCAAACAGGCTCAGAAAAATAATAATAATAATAATATCAAATCAATAATAATAATATTTTTTCAAACATTAAAATATATAGTTGGTCCTGCTCTACAACATGACATTATTCCGTTTATTTTACAATGTTTAAAGAAAATTATGCTATCGAAGAGCATCCACATGAACACACACACCAGGGACGTGCACCGACATTTTGGCTCAAGTGAGAAAAAGGGCACTTAATAATAATTTATAAAAAAATGTTTTAAAACAAAAAGTTAAATATAGTTGCACATCTCTGACTTACTGACCAATTTATTTTAATACCCTCACACTCACGCAATTGTTTAATACTCAGCAGAATTCTACAAAAATAATCAGACAGACAATGGTCTTCTTTAGTATTCACTACGCACAAGAGCAGACAACAAACTAGAAGAATTAATAGTTATTAAATGAGCAGCCAACAATCACAATTATGAAGTTACTGTTTATAAAAAGATCGTTTTTTCGTGTACTTGTACATTTAGTTATTTTGGTCTATTTTGCTTCCATGTTTTCTTTCACTCTAATGGAAAGAAAACTTCCAAAAACACAAATAAATGGTGTTAATTTTACCATGTCTGACTTCATCTATAGATTTAAAGCTAATCTGCATTTAAGCATAACATTTCAGGGGGAAATACTGACTTGACATAAGTAACTATCTGGGGAAGTATGATGTGTTTTTTTGTTTGTTTTTTGTTTGATCCTTTTCACCTGCAATGCCTTGGTAACTGCATGCACATTAGTGCATTAGGCCTAGTTAACGCCTACTTTGCATATCAATGTGGCGATTGTGATGACGTTATAAGATACACATTTGACTGTATTCACTTTTAGTGTCTCCCATTAAGTACAGCACATTAGCCTGTATGCCCATGATAAATTGCCTTAGCTAAACCTTGAGCTAACTTATCCATTAGCTAGTAGCCTACCTTAGTTAGGCCTACTTGTTTTTGTCTTTTGGCTAATTAGCTGTAACTCGAGGCACTGACAGCTTAGTCATTTGTTCATAACCACTCACCTTCAGACAAGCCAAGAAAAGACGGCATAACATGGACAGTAAAGTGGGAGGTGCTGCTACCTGTCTGTCTGAAGTGACTGCCGATGTCCGCACCGCTGTGCGCGAGACGTGGAGGGAGGAGTGTGACATGAACTCAGATTGGTATAATAACAATTATGTATATTTAATCTATATCTCGTGACACAAACAGAAGTAAAGCGATCTCCATGGTGACAAAGGCTGCTGTAGTTCCTAGCATGCGGTAGCCCATGGAAATATGATTTGATTGATCTGCATAATCTAAATAACTGTGATGGTGTGTCTGCAGGTGGAGATCCCCAAGACAGCACCCTCATCATCCTCCTCCTCATCGTCAGCGGGAGATAAGAAGAGTAAAGGGCGGACAGGATGGCCCCAGCATGTCTGGGCTCTGGAACTCAAACAGTAGTCCCCCCCTTAGTGATGGGACATTATTGACGCGCTCAGAGGAACTTTAATGGCCGTCATCATCATCTTCTTCATCATAATCACCATCATCATCATCCACGCTGCGGACCTCCAGGCTGCCCCCCACCCCCTCCTTCCGGAGTGACAGGCCCAGGAGTGGAGTAGGCCTACCTCATAGAACATTAGATTAGTTACCAAGTTCGATTCATTTTTAAGTTGAAGACCTTAATCGAAAAAGAAAACACAATAAACGAAAACGATTCCTCAAACGGCAATATTGTAGATATTTGGTCAATCAACACTTATTCTTCTATGTCCAGACATCCTGAGGGCACATGCGCTCTGTGCTGATGGGATGCATTCAAAAGAGTGGTTTGTAAAACCTCTGAGGTGTGCTTCCTCAGAGATAGCTTGAAGGTAGGGCGGCCGAGTCTCTCTCCCTCACACAGACACACACACACACACACACACACACACGTGGTTTTGACGTGCTCCCTGCTTTATTTAACGTAATATATTTATGCCAGTAGCACCCGAACAGCCGTTAGAACCTTTGATTAAAGACAAGGTGTATGTGAAGTGATCTCTCTCTCTCTCTCTCTCTCTCTCTCTCTCTCTCTCTCTCTCTCTCTCTCTCTCTCTCTCTCTCTCTCTCTCTCTCTCTCTCTCTCTCTCTCTCTCTCTCTCTCTCTCTCTCTCTCTCTCTCTTGACGTCACAATGATGACGACGTATCTATGTTGTGGTGTGAACATGTGGTGGGGTTCTAAATAATGCTTTTTGTGGGATGTAAACAGTGTCATGAATTTAATAAACCACCACCTGGTTATGTTACTGTGCAGTTTCTTCCTTGAGCTGGTCAAACTGCAGCTTCATTCATATTAAAGAATAATTCCGAAGTAACTATTTTATTTTCACATCAAAAGGTGTATGTTGTTCAGCATGTGAATGGGGCTCCCTATTGTGAAGGTAAAGCAAACATAACCTAACCCTCTTGAGTTCTGGCTTTCATGTCAATGGTTTGCAGGAAAACAGACATCATTTATGTTTGCTGAAGTATAATTCATATTACCTTCTTCTTCTTTGTCACCTCAGGATTTCCATATTTAAAATGTTTAAAGCCACCTTTTTGACTTATTAAATGTTATACATATTTACAAATAACATTTAAAAGTATGACCTAATGAAAAACTATTTTACTTTTGAAATAAAATAATAATGTTGTCTTAACTGACCATAACTCAAAAAAATGTTTTCTTCTGTTTATCATTGGAGTACACACATTTTGTACAGCAATATTAATAATTTAGATATCATCCCTTAGATTAAAATGCCTGACAACCTATTTCAGAGTCATAGCATTCATAAGAAATGAAACTGCTTATTGCATCCCTCCACCAGAACTCTATGAACGTCCATATTGGTTCATGCTTTTTGTTAATGCAGCGGATGAGTACACAGCACACATCTGTCACGTGTTTACCAGGTAACTTATTGGTCTGGATGTTCATTGTAAAGCTGTGTCATGGTGTGCAGGAGTGTTATCATAAGTTGTGTTATAATGACAACATACTCACTTGTTACACAAACAGCCGTACAACTGTGAAGTAACGCTTTTTTTGTGTGAAACCGCTCAATGAACTACATCTCTGGTCTCGCACAACAACACACGTCACCAAGATGGCCGTCACTACTGTCTTGTCAACAAAACGATTGACTACCCTCACTATCACCAAAATGAAACCCGTCCAGAAGAATGTCATGCAAAGCTGCCTGCCTGCCTTCCTTCGATTATCTCTTAACTGCCTGGTCTTTTTAATTGTGTGAGTCATAGCTCACATAATTAACCTCTCCATAAAACAGGGGAAAGTACCCAAAGACTTCAAAATTGCAAGAGTAACCCCCCTGCACAAAAAGGGCAGCAAATTGGACCCAGGCAACTACCGCCCTGTTTCTATACTTACCTCCATCTCGAAAGTCATGGAAAAAATAGTATATGAACAGGTCGAAAAGTACCTCGCGGAAAATAAACTAATCTATGAATTTCAATCTGGCTTTAGAACATCCCACTCCACTGACACATGCCTTCTTTATTTGAGCGACCACATCAAACAAGAGGTGGACGAGGGCAAGTACTGCGGCATGGTGATGCTGGACCTACAAAAGGCTTTCGACACTGTCAATCACCCCATTCTGATTGACAAGCTAAAAGCAATTGGTTTTGATAAACTATCGGTGAGCTGGATGCAATCCTACCTGGAGGGGAGAGAACAGATGGTGGAGGTAAACGGTACTCTGTCCCCCCCCCTCCCAGTGAGCTGTGGTGTTCCACAAGGAAGCATATTAGGTCCGTTACTGTTCCTAATTTATGTAAATGACATGTCATCAGCATGTGACTGCAACTTGTTCCTGTTCGCGGACGACTCAGCCCTGCTGGTCTCTGACAGGAACAGGTTGCAGGTTGAAAAAACCCTCAGCTCCGAGCTCGGCAGAATCTGCACCTGGCTCGCCGATAATAAATTATCATTACACCTGGGTAAAACAGAGTCCATTCTCTTCGGTTCGAAACTTAATCTCAGCAAATCCGACGACTTCTCAGTTGCAGTGGGCGACATTATTGTCACAAGTAAGAAGGAAATTACATACCTAGGATCTATTCTTGAGGCAAACCTCTCCTGTGACAAAATGGCATCCAATGTAATAAAAAAAGTCAATCAAAGAACTAGATTCCTATACCGGATCTCCTCTCTGGTAAACAAAAACACCCTGAAGACTCTGGCAGGAGCACTCATTCAAGGGTACTATGACTATGCTTGCACGTCATGGTACCATAGCACCTCCAAGGCGCTAAAAATAAAACTTCAAACATCGCAAAATAAACTGGTCAGACTACTGCTTGACCTTTCATCTAGAACCCACCTCACCTCTGCCCACTTTGACAACCTAGGATGGCTTAGAGTAGACGACAGAGTACAGCTACTTGCAATGGGCCTGGTCTACAAGATCCACTACACCTCGATGGTACCCATGTACATGTCAAAATTCTTCCCAAAGGTCAAGGAATACCATGATCATAACACCAGAGGGAGCTCCACAAATCATGTGAAACCCAGATTTGGCACAAAAAAGGGGGAATACACGTTTCGCAATTATGCCACATCAAGGTGGAACGCTCTTCCCACAACTGTAAAGGAAAGTAAAACTATACTTACCTTCAAAACCTCTCTTAAAGAGCACCTTCGGGGGAGAGCATTGCAAAACTGGCCCCGGTAATGGTACAAATCTCAACCTGTCGTTCAATGGACAGCTTCCCCCCCCCCCCCCATCTATGTATATACTCGCATTTTAGACTCTGTTACTAACTGTATATCTGTAGACTTGGTATGTCTTAAATGTCCGGTTAGGATGTATTAGAACGAAATCTAAAATGAAAATTGTAAATAAGCAATCTGTATGTAAAAAACCACCTGTATGTAAATTGTAAATAAGCCATCTGTATGTCAAATATGTCTTATATGTCTTAAATGACATGATGAATTGGAAATGGGGGACCTGATGTAAACAAGACGAAAGTCTTTCTCTGGTCTGCATCCCCTTAACAATTGTATGTTTTGAGCTGTACTGTACTGTACCCAATATACAAGATGTTAATAAACTTTTCAATCAATCAATCAATCAATGTTCAATGTTAACTATTTGTGCAGGTAGCATTAAGTAGAAAAGATCGCCGATGCTAATGTAGCGTTAGCATGTCTCCCCCGGGGCATCCAGGCTTAAACGGTGTATTATAGAATGATCACACCGGTGTGACCAACCCACTCTCTTCAGTCTGCGTACAAATGACACAACGTTACACATTGGAAATACGTGCAATAGATACGCAGAAGTCCGATTTTGCGTGCATATGATACGCTAACCATTCCCATTGAGTTCTGAGGCTGACTTTTGCTTGCATATGATACGCTCAGTGGCGTTTTTATATGTACAAAAGTGGTGGGGCATAACAAACTTAGATGTCTATAAGCTTCTGCAGAGAGGTTCATGGCTGGTGAGGCACTGGCTCTGACTCTTCAGGTTTACAAATAATATATTTTGACCTAAATCAAAATATAATATTATTTTCAAAAGCTTTTTTTGTCTGATGCTTCAATTAATTTTAAACAGACAGTTCAACAGAAGGATACCCAAAAAATGTAATTTTATCATTTAAATATTGAATTGTTCTCTCTTAGTAAGATCCCATTTTCAATCAAATTGCAGTCTTACCTTGACTTGAAGATTAAGTCCATTTGCCTATCCTTCTGGACAAAAATCTCTATTACTTTTTTGTAAAAGTCCTCCTTATGTTCTTGTAGTTTCTAAAGTCTATCATAAATCTAATCTAATCAATAGATTTATGATTCGAAAATTATAAAAGTAGGGTAGACATGTGGATATTATCCGGCTGAACAAAACGTGCATTTATCTAACAGCTACGTTTCCCACAGATCTTATTTTGAGCTATTTTCTAAAATCCTATGGAGAAATCTCATTGCTTTTTTGTCGAGGGAACCCATGCGCAGCTTACTTCCGGGTTTTAGGACGCCTCACTGCAGCTCTCTCTCCTCTTCACACACCACACTTTTCGCGGCACACGTACTTACAGCCAATCAGCTCTGAATGATGTGAGATGACGTATGGTGGGGATGGCAGCTCTATGCCCCTATGGTCATTGTTTTTTTGCCACACACATTAAATAGGACAATATTCTGAGCATGCGCAGTGTAGTTTTTACAGTCACCATTGACTGAGGCCCAATCCCAAACCACTCCCTCGACCCTACCACTCCGTGACGGAGTGAACTCGTCTGTAGCCACACTCGCAGCTCAACGAGGCTCCCTCCTGTCAGATGGAGGGAGTAAATACAGCAGCAAGCTTTGGGACGGCCTCCCCTCTCTCCGGCAGAAACAGGAAATGCCGTAACTGTATGTAACAACGGTTTCAAATCAGCATCTCTTTGACAAAAAGTTTAAATTAATAACTCAAATAAAACTCCAAATATCTTTCATTGTGTTTCAAAGCTCTTTTAGTTTTAAACCTGATGTTTATAAGCTTCTTAGTTTTTGCAACGGTCTGTAAATATACACAGCTTTTAATAAAATGCACACATTTACCTTTTTCTAGACTAAACACAGGTATTATCCTAAGTTAAAAACATATGAGGTTATCATGAGGTTGTTAACATCGGAATTTATCAGTGGATGTTTGCTGGAACTACTTGTAAACAGCGTGTTTCCTGACGGACACACACAGCGTGACTCCGGTCAGGTAGAGACCAGACTCAAGTCAGCACCGCTGCAGACTCGCTGTTTGAGGGCTTGATAGCCCACTCCCCCTCCACACTCGTTGCTTTGGAACAGCCCTCAATATGGCGGACCCTCCGCGTGAACGCGCAAACGGAGGGGTAGGGTGTAGGGGTAGGGTGTAGGGGTAGGGTGTAGGGGTAGGGTGTAGGGGGCGGTTTGGGAATGGGCCTTAGACAGTAAGAGGGAGGGGCAGGATCGGGTTTTGTCCCACATGGCTCTAAACAGCTCAATAGGCACACACTGTAGACACTAATTAGAAGAACACAGATTAAAACAGCAATGTACAGACGAATCAGATTATTAAAAATGATCTTAAAATATATTTAATATATTTTTTAATTTATTTTTTGCATTTATTTTGTAATAATTATTTTTAATACTTTCTGCTGATACTAGGTGGGGCTGTGCCCCACCTGCCCCTAATGGGCCAGTCGCCACTGGATACGCTAACCATTCCCAATGAGCTCTGAGGCTGAGTTTTGCGTGCATATGATCAGTGTTGGGTGTAACGCGTTACAAAAGTAACGGAGTTACAGTGATAAATTACTTTTTGCTGTAACGAAGTAATATAACGCATTACTTGTGTGGGTAATATATTACCCGTTACAATGCTCAGTAACGCAGTTAGAACATATTTCAACCCGAAATTAAATGGTGTTTTGTTTTTTAAGAATGTACTAACATAGCGAGACATTCCGACACCAGACAAAGTGTGCGGGTAGATTAGTAAACCTGGTGTTTACCCTTCAGGCTTCGCGTCGGGATCTTCGGGCAGTTGAATGTTATGCACCCTCTATTCAAAAAAGAGAACGGAGCGAAAAATACAAACAACAAATGGTGTCAGGTGCGCGTGACCTGCTCCGCTGCGCGTTCATCATTTCCAAAGTGCTTCCACAGCAGTGACACACATCTGTGGATAATCATTTATACGAGAATGGTTAAAGCAACCATCACTAAACGCCAGCAACACTGCATCTACTGCAGACAGTAGCAACAGGTCAGATGGGGACATCACGTTACCCTCCGTTGTGGACACTAGCTTACTCCCTGCTGACTCGCCGCCCTCGCCCCCGGAGCAGCAGTCTTCGTCTCCCCAAACTACGCCGCCCCTCTGCGGCCCGCAGGTGCCAGGATACCACGGCAAAACAGAGCCTGCCCAGGTATATCTAAACAATTACCTGCCTGTACAGTGGGGTTAGGCGGTCATTTTGCAGCTCGTGGTATAAAAATAGACAAGGGAATATTCATGTGAAAATAGTGCCATATTCTGCCATGCCTGTAGAAATGTTGGGTCAAAAATAATGCATACAATAGCACAGATGCCTTCACCACGAATGGCTACAAAAAGATGTCACAGTCAACCTCACATGATGATGTGATACCAGTTTTCAAGCACAGTAAATATTCTCTTCCCAGAGTATATGATGGGACCAAAGTGATGATTTAGTACATGGTTTTAATAATACTTTTGCTTTTCAATGTTTGCCATTTCAAACCATGAGCTGGTTCAAATCATATTTGCCTTGATTTACAATATGTTCTCATTTGTTTCATCAGTACAGTTTTGAAGCTTTTGTGCTTTTCCTTGCCACAGTCCACTTTGGACGATATGAGATATTTCAGGATTGCACTTTTAACTTGAAATGTTCTCACTTGCTTGGTTTCAAAACATAACAAAGGCCATAATCTGTTCATTGGGGACCATCAATGCTATTTGTCATTGCTGTTGCCGGCCACTATTGCTCATGTAAACCTGCTACTGCTGCGCCCCCTGTAACCTCAGAGGCACCCTGAGTCATTTTGTTCTGGAGCCGGGCCTGTACACGGCCATATACTAAACACACTACAGAGCCCATTCCGTGTCCTGTTAGTGTTTACTTCCTGTCTGCCTTCTTCTGGTGATTTATCTGACATCCAGCGCTCCGTCTTTTAATCTCTTTTCCTTTCTCTTTCTGGATCCTCCTTAGCAACCTTCATTATAGTCCTTGACAGTGGTCTGTACTGCTGTATTAACAACGTGTCACATGTTAAGAAGCTACAATCAGAATTGAGTATTTAACTCAGCCGTGTAATACAAGTTGTTAGTAGCCTTAAGGGCCTACACAGTGGTTATGCTATACCACATTGCCCTTCACTGGATGTAGAATGAGCTGCACTAAACTACATGTTAGCATTTAAAATACCTAGCCATTCTTTTGTGGTTATTTTGGTGAAAGTAACTCAAAAGTAACTAAAGTAGTGTAACTCATTACATTTCAGAGACAGTAATATTGTAATGTAACTTATTACTTTCAAAAGAGAGTAATAAGTAATATATTACATTTTGGAAGTAACTTGCCCAACACTGCATATGATACACCACGTTTTGTCCGTTCGGGTCTTGGAAGACCGGAAGCTGTGTGGTTCATAAAAACATGTTCTTACCATAGACTCAATACCAAGCCACGATTATTGTTTTTATTTTAAATCATATAATGTCTGACTTTTTTTGCCGTCTGTGAGGAAAATAAATGGGGCTCAGAGCCTCAGAATACTGAAATCTGTATTTTAAAAAATATTTGTGTCCTTCTAATTTGTTATTCTTTTCTAAATAACACACTGTTATTTACTCGACAATAACACACAATTATCCTTGCTTTTATTTATTTGTTTGATTCTATAATCTTGGGCTTTTTAGCCGTTCCTCAGCAACTGAATTTCAAAATAAAGTCACCGGAAACAGACGTAGGCCTATAAGGGACATTTCGAGCATCATTGCGATACGTACACACCCATGATAAACACCCACTGAACTGATTACCCAAGATCCTTAGCTAGAAGATCGGTGATTGGATGTTTTAGCCGCAATGCACGTTGGGACATGGTGTTAATGCGATATGAAATCCGAAAAACATTTCAGAGTTTAGGATGGCCGAAGACACTACAATACCCATAATCCTCAACTATCGTTTGGGACTACAGTCCCGTTGCTTGACAAACCCCGTGAATAATCTTCAAGCTCTGGGATTGGATGTTGGAGTGGGAGTGCGCTAAGGTTACGCCGAGCGTCAAACAGCTGTTTGAAATCGAACGAAACAAAAAAATCAGCTCCTATCGTCTATTCCTTGACCTCTGAGTGAAACGTCACAGGGTTAAGGGATAGTGGATAGGAGAATTCAAAAGGACTTAGGAGAAGAGACTGCGGTACTTTAGAGAATCGACTGCACTTTCACTATCCGACGTGTTTATGATGCGCCAGCGGACGTCATGAATGTGCGTCTGCTGCTGTGGGGAAACTATGGAAACTACAGTTTTCTATACAGCGGACTACAACATGGATGTTTAATAAGAATGAGGGACTACTGTAAACTCATCTAGAGACTCTGTGCTCTGATGCTGTTGCTTTATGCTTTATGAACGTGGACAACAGAGAAACATATTCTTCATGACCAAAGTTGGAATTGAAATAAAAAAGGAAAGTGAAACTTCTGCTCGTCACCCTCTCCCTCCGGTCCACATTAATACAAATGATCCCAATACGTATGATTGTATGAACTATGAAAATATCTTAAAATCAATACAGATGTATTTATTATAAACGTTAGTCCTTAACATCTATCACTGTGTACATCACCATTCAAACATCCTTTAAAAGTTGAACAAACCCCACACAGCTCAGTAAACACTGTGAAATGTTGACTTCATTTGATCATTTCAGTAAAAACTAACGTTCATATTTCTCTTTTTGATTATAATACTGATGAACGTTCAAAACAAAGCACTTTGGCAACTTACCACATACGTTTTAAAATGCTTAATAAGCACCGTAACTTTCATGATATCATTTCTCGGCCGACTGTTGAGTGACGGCAAATGCTGCGGCTGCAAGGCATTGTGGGGCAGCATTTTCTCCTCTCCTTTCGGTTAGGGAGGTCCAGTGGTTCCTAAGCTAAAGGAGGTTATAAAGGAAGTTTGAAACCTCCTTTCCTATCTAGAGCAGGGGTGCCCAACCTTTTTTGAACCAAGAGTTACTTTTAAAGTTGCCAGTCTGCCGAGATCTACCAGTCCAAATAGAGAGGCGTAGCCATTACTGACAACCAGGTAAATACACACTTCTACTTGTATAAAACTGACCTCTGTACGATTAATACTTCATAAAATACTGCAGATCCTTTATCTTACCTCTTTCTAATCTACACACATACTATACAAGTATTTAACTGAAGTTACACAACAGTGTTGTTGATACAGAGTTGGAGTTTATTCACACGTCACATACTACAGTGGGTAATGTTTTCAAGAAACATTGAACAGTGCTGCCACATATGACACAGGAACAAAAGAAAATACTAAACCCTTTCTTTGCCATTATATAAAAATAGTGTTGCTACAAAAGTATAAATGAGGCTTACTAATAAGACAACTCAGATCTGAAGCTACACAGGAATCTGCTGCCAAAGTGCAATAAAAAAGACAACATTAATAGAATCGAAACCCTTTTTTTGTTGCATTTTAGTAGAGTATAAAAATAAATGCCTTTTCAAATAGGATGCAAGCAACACTAGTTTCTTAACCTGAATTGATAATAGACTATAATCTATTTAAGTTTGCATTCTTATACCATTTTGTACAATAATCATAATGAATAAGTTCAAACAAACTAAAACTTACAGCTGATTAATAACGGTATCTAACTTGAGTTTTTATTATATCAAAAACCTGTTGAAATGCTACTGTTATTTTTACTGTCCCCCAAAAGCGCGTCGGCAGCCTCCAGGAATGCTTCTTTCACAACTTCGCCGTCTTTGAAAGACTTCATGTGTTTCTCAAGAACGTGACTGACACGATAAGATGCTATGGTAGCAGCCTTGCTCTTGTTAGAGGTTTCTCAATACTCAAATCCCCCTCCTCGACTCCTCGACTCCTCGGTCCTCCGGTAGTGACCCGGAAATGAATTTCAGCGCGCCATGTTGAAGGACATCTCATTTCTCTAAATGCACTTCGAGGACCGAGGATCGAGCATCGAGGAGGCTCTCTGGAGGAGCTCTAACCGAGGATACACTGATGGTTCCTCTACGGCTCCTCCACGGATGCATTTCCGGGAACGGTGGAGGCGTGACGCACGGCCGGACTTATCTCAGCCAATGACAGCTCTGCATGCATCCCTTGGATATTATTTTAGTAACTGCTTTCATCGCGACGCGATGTTTACAGAGAGAACAGCTGTGAGGTCGGTACAGAAAGCAGAGCAGTGTGTATAATATATATCACTGAGTATAACAGGCCTACTCTCTTTATTTGCTGTAGTTTAGTAGATATATACAAACAAAGAGTCGATATTTTTCTAAGACCATTTAGTGCTTCACATAATAAAATACACAACGGCTGTAGCCTGATTATGCTTTAGGAGCTGTAGGTGTGTGTGGTACAGTGTGTAGGTGTGTGTGTGTGTGTGTGGTACAGTGTGTAGGTGTGTGTGGTACAGTGTGTAGGTGTGTGTGTGCTACAGTGTGTAGGTGTGTGTTGTACAGTGCACATGCGGCGGACAGACGGGTCTCAGTTGGTTTGGTGTCCTCTGCTTACTTTTAATAGGCTACTTGTAAATACAACTTTTGGCCCGTAATTTCAATTCCCCATTTCAGCGACCAGAGAGAGGGGGGGGGGGATATATCCAGTCCAGATTGTGTTACGTTATTATGAGAGTGCTCTCATACTTTAAATTGCATATATTTATATAAATATATTTGTGTGTGTGTGTCCGCATCTGTAGCCTGTTATTGTCTCATTATACCGCACTCTCAATGAATTCAAAGTAAATATGTGGGGGAACAATGTTCAGCTGATCTAACAGAGATTATAAAATATGACAAAACACTTGACAGCTGATGCAGCTGTTGCCACATAATAATGAATGGACGTCGCTTTAATATGACCGCTCAGAGGAGAGGAGTTCTCATTTCTTTAAACGTCTGCTGCTTCCCCTCCTCTCTCCTCGGTTCCCCTCCTCGGTCCTCCGCTCGCATCTCCTGTGGGCGGGACTAAGACACGAGGATAGGAGTTGAGGAGGGGAAATTTAAGAATTGAGAAGCCTCTGTTGTTGGGCCTGGTGAAAATGGACTGCTGTGCATTTAGCTGTCCTTTCAGGTCCCTCCCCTTTTGGGAGCGTAGGGCAGAATTAGGAGGGAATTCCGTCTCGTATCGTTTGTGCACTGTTTTGAAATGCCGCTCCTAAATTACCTGTGGTGTTAGCTGTTATGCTTTTATTGTGATAGAGCTAACAGGATGGATGAGACCGGACGTGGACACGACTGGTCATGCGACTACGAAATGACATGGAGAGTACAAGCCTGAATAAAGTAACCACCATGCTCTAAACCGTCTGTATTACTTTACGCTTACCACGACATGGTGTCAGAACGTGGGCAGCGGTAAAGAGCTAGGTTGAAGTTGGAAAGAGAGTTGTGGAAAGTTAACGTCTGCAAGCGGCGAGATGTTAGACGACGACGGAGCTGCAGCCGCACCGGCTGCACAGCCTCCACAACCTCCCCAGCTACAGGCTAATGCTAACGCTCCTCCGAGCGCTACGTTCACCATCCAACCACCTGAAGCATTCGACTTTGCAAAGCCTCAGGACTGGGAGCGATGGATACGCAGGTTCGAGATATTCAGACTGGCCAGCAACCTCCATCTTAGCACAGAAGCTAACCAGGTGAACACGCTGATCTACTGCATGGGAGATGAAGCAGACGACAACCTACGGGGTCATGATTTATCCGACGCACAGAGACAGCAGTACACTTCGGTAAAAGCCACACTTGAAACGTACTTTGTGCCTAGAAAGAATGTGATATATGAGAGGGCAAGATTCAATCAGAGAGTGCAGCAACCAAACGAGGCTGTAGACGCTTTCATTACTGCATTCTATGCCCTAGCAGAAAACTGTAAATACGGAGCACTCCGCGACGAGTTAATAAGAGACCGGCTCGTAGTGGGGTTGAGAGACACCAGTCTAGCTGAGAGGATGCAGTTAGACAAGGATTTGATGCTCGAAAAAGCAGTCAATATGGCCAGACAGTCCGAAGTGATTAAAAGGCAGCAAACAGACCTCAGAGGAGGGGGTAGAATAGACGTTGATGCAGTAACAAAAGGCAGAAGACAAAACCCATTCACCCCAAAGTCCCCTCATCAACCAATGCACCCATCAACAAAACCACAGCCATCATCTGATCGCCAGTCATGCTCCAGATGTGGAAAGTCCCCATGTCATGCAAATGCACAGTGCCCAGCCAGAGAGGTGGCATGTCATGCATGTGGAAAGAGAGGTCATTACAGTAAAGTATGTAAATCTACCAAAGCAGTACATGCTGTAGAAACAGAAAGTTGCTATGATGATGATGATGATGACACTCCCTTGTTCCTAGGCTCAGTAGATGCAGGTTTAGACCCATGGTATGCTGATTTGACTATAAGGGACCATAAGGTCAGGTTTAAGATAGACACAAGAGCTGATGTCTCAGTTATTCCAGCCCAGACCTACTATGCCATTGCTGAGAGCAACACACAGTTAGCTAAGCCTGACAGACCACTATTTGGCCCAGGTCGCATGCTTCTATCTGTTTTAGGCAGATACAGAGAGTCACTATGCAAAGGAGAGCAGGTGATACAGGAGGATGTTTACGTTGTCAATTACTTAAACATAGCATTGTTAAGCAGAGCAGCAAGTGTAAAGCTTAAACTAGTCTACAGAGCAGACAGCATAGACAAGTCAGAGACGGAAGAATCCTAACCAAAGTTGTGTCAGGGTTTAGGTATGATGCAGCAGCCATACACTATTAAACTCAGGCCAGACGCTATTCCCTATTCCCTGGCCACACCAAACGGGTTCCCATCCCTCTACTCGACAAAGTGAAAGAGGAGCTCAAAAAAATGGAGGACATTGGGGTCATCTCCAGAGTTGAAGAGCCGACCGACTGGTGTTCGGGCATGGTTCTGGTGCCTACAAAGACTGGCTCAGTGCGCATCTGCGTCGACCTCACCCGCCTCAACGAAGCAGTTTGCAGAGATAAATACATATTGCCTTCAGTTGAGCAGACAATTGGATCTCTGGCAGGAGCCCAGATCTTCAGCAAGTTAGATGCCAACAGAGGATTTTGGCAGATTCCATTATCCCCCGAGTCGTCACTGTACACAACGTTCATAACTCCCTTTGGGCGCTTTTACTTGAACAGACTGCCCTTCGGCATAGCGTCAGCCCCAGAACATTTTCAGCGGCGCATGTCAATGGTTATCGACGGGCTGCAGGGGGTTGTATGTCACATGGATGATGTCCTCATCTGGGGGAGAGATCAACAGCAGCACGACATAAGACTACACACTGTCCTCAACAAGCTCCAAGACGCCGGGGTCACACTAAACATGGAGAAGTGTGAGATAAGCAAACGTGAAGTCAAGTTCCTAGGTCATATTCTGTCAGCTGACGGTGTGCAGCCAGACCCAGACAAGGTAAAGGCTGTCATGTCCATGAGAGAGCCGTCCAACACAGGAGAGGTTCGCAGTTTCCTGGGAATGTTAAACCAGCTGGGAAAATACATTCCAGGTCTAGCCGAAAAGGACAAGCCGTTGAGAGACCTTCTCTCAAAGAAGTATCAATAGGCGCGTTCACACCGCAGTACTTTTCCCACTTTAGTTCCGATATAGTTCCGAAATGTCGCGTTCACACCAAAAAGAGCCGGAACTAAAATTAGTTCATGAGAACCTTTTCACCCCCTTTTCCGTCCATGCTAGAAAGCAGGGACTTCCGTGGGAGAAAAAGGTTCCTATGTCTGATTGGCTGGGCGTATTGCAAACCACGCCCCGTAAAACTCCCAAAATGTGTTGTGAAGCCGCCATTTTATTATCCTCGCATTAGCATTATTAGCATTAGCATTAGCCCAGCGCAGAAACGCAGAGAGACTAACTTATGGCAACACAACATTAAACATGGGAGTGGTGGAGATGAGGAGGTGTCGGCGTTCTGGCGATTTACTCGGAAGGCTTCAGTAGAAGCTGCTGGGAGTCCCAGCAGCTTCTACTGGCCGGGGACTTTGGGCGGCAGTATACGCCGTGAATTGGTTTGCGGCCTGCCAGTAAACCCCTAAGCAGAAGAAGAAGAACAAGTGACGACAGCGGCTTCATTTGCCTAATCCTCCCCCAGGGACTTATTCCGGTGTGCACGCGATCTGTACTTAGTTCATGAGAACTAAAGAGTTCTCATGAACTAAAGAGTTCTCATGAACTAAGTTCAGATGAACCTTTGTGGGAAAAGTACTGCGGTGTGAATGCGCCTAGTGGGTCTGGGGCTGTGCAGAACAGAAAGCGTTTGACCAGCTGAAAAATGATCTCACATCACCTCCAGTGCTGATACTTTACGACCCCAACAAAGAGCTGAAACTGTCTGCGGATGCCTCTTCCTACGGACTGGGTGCGGTCCTCCTACAGAAGGAGGGAGAGCAGTGGAAACCAGTCTCGTACGCATCGCGCTCTATGACAGAGACAGAACAGAGGTACGCCCAGGTGGAGAAGGAGGCGCTAGGATTGACATGGGGGTGCGAGCGTTTTAGAGACTTCCTAATTTGGAGACATTTTGCCATGGAAACTGACCACAAGCCACTTGTCAGCCTGCTAGGTCACCAGGCACTAACTGAGCTTCCTCCCAGGATCCAGCGGTTTCGACTCAGACTCATGAGGTACAGTTACACTATCTCACACACACCTGGCAAAGCCCTGTTTACAGCCGACACTCTCTCACGCTCACCTGTCAGTCAAAACTCAAGTTCAAAACTGACAGACAACGACTTAATGGAAGACACAAACATCTATGTCGATGAAATCATCAATAGCATGCCCGCCAGCTCAACATGCATGGCACAACTGAGAGAGCGACTGCAGGAAGACAGTGTTTGCTCGGAGATCATGTCACACTGTCAGAGAGGATGGCCTGACCGCAGCCAACTCACAGGTCCAGTTAAAGCTTACTGGCCTGATAGAGCTGTACTTACTGTACATAATGGACTCCTGCTCATGGGCTCCGGACTAGTCATTCCCACAGCGATGCGCAACACTGTCCTCGATGCACTACACGAGGGACATCAGGGGATGACCAGGTGCAGAGAGCGGGCCAGAGAGACGGTATGGTGGCCTGGCTTGAGCGGCCAACTAAACGAGCTGGTGAGAAATTGCAAAACATGCATCAAAGAGTGTGGCAATCCTGTGGAGCCAATAATGTCCAGTGGGCTCCCAGAGAGACCATGGCAAAAAGTAGGTTCTGATTTATTCATACTCAACCATGATAACTACCTACTAGTAGTGGACTACTACTCTAGGTATGTAGAGATTGCCAAACTAACTCCCACACGATCTCAGGATGTTATTGTGCATCTCAAATCAATATTCTCTAGACATGGGGTCCCAGAGAATTTTTTTAGTGACAATGGCCCCCAGTACTCCAGTCAACAGTTCAAGGACGTTGCAGTAGCCTACGGGTTCAAACATGTCACTAGTAGCCCTAGGTTCGCTCAGAGTAACGGGGAGGCGGAACGTCACGTTCAGACTGTGAAACAGCTGCTAAAGAAAGCTAAGGATCCGTATCTGGCTCTGTTGGCCTATAGAGCTACACCACTTGCTAATGGCTACAGTCCTGCCCAGCTCCTCATGGGCAAGAGACTGCGCACTCCAGTGCCCCAGCATCCCTCTCTTCTCACCCCAGAGCTTCCAGACAGCACTGTTGTGGCAGCTAAAGAAAGGGAGAGGAGGGTGAAGGACACTGCAAATTTCAACAAAAGGCACCGTGTGAGAGATCTAAGTCAGCTCACACCAGGTCAGCCAGTGTGGATTACAGATACAAAGTCTCAAGGCACAGTGGTTTCGTCGCACTCAGCTCCACGTTCCTACATAGTGGACGGGCCTTCAGGCACCATCAGGCGGAACAGACACCATCTTGTCCCTTTTCCAGAGACTGTACCACACACACCTCACACTCCAACACCCAGCACACCACCCCAACCTGGTGAGCCTACACTGGGTTCTCCAGAACGCCTTGAGTCACCAACACAGACTCCCAAGGGGCACACACCTGTCCGTACACACACACACGGCCCTACCACTAGGTATGGCAGAGTGGTGGTAAAACCTCACAGACTGGACTTGTGAACTGAGGGGGGAGACAAATGAATGTGAAGAAAAAAAAAAAAGACGATGTGAAAAGGGAAGAATGTTGAATACTTTTGTGTTTTGATGTTTAGATCACTTATGCTCACAAAGATATTGCCTGACTCTGTGGTTGTTTTTGTTATTTTTCATGAGAAGCCTTAAGAGTGCAATGTTCTATTTTTGAGTAAATAGCTATGTGATTGTGCAGAAAGAAGTGTGATGACATGTTCTGAGGTTCTTGCAGAGTTTTCAGTTTATCACCTGATTTAGCATTTTCTGACAGTATACAGTATATAAATGTGACAGTCTGTTCTGTTTTCTTAAGAAAGGGAGATGTGGTGTTAGCTGTTAAGCTTTTATTGTGATAGAGCTAACAGGATGGATGAGACCGGATGTGGACACGACTGGTCATGCGACTACGAAATGACATG